>NW_019416303.1:877350-962842 GCF_000390285.2 Anoplophora glabripennis | reverse complement strand
TTGACTTTGTACGTGTAAATCTTTGTTTTTAAACTCTTGAGTTTGTTTCTACGCTTTCGACAAAAACCGGCTCGACTATTTGGGGATGTTCCTGGGTTATTTCGTTATCTTCCGTTTCAAAGGGTCTCCAGAAAGCCATACTAAATTACTAGATAATTACATATAATATTTATTTTAATAACCCTTTACTAGTTACAACATGAACAAATAATATTAACTAATAATTAATAATACGTATTATACCAACAATAAATATATCACGCCAAGCACTGCTCTTCACTGCACTGGCAAAGCCAAGTAAACTGCGTTCGACACCAAACTAATTATAGAATACCATGCAATAAATGATTTACGACCTAGTGGACCAATACAGGTTTGCTTTGACGACCAGCGCGCCGCCGTCGATTCTACATCAGGCGGACTGGTCTACCAATACCGGACTCGCCCAATGGCTATTCGAGTATAAATTACGAGACAGATCATGGCTAAAGCATAGGATGAAATTTCAAGAGAAGTGCAGTGCTTTCAGATTCACAGGTTCCAATTGATATCGTAATAACTATAATAATAAAAGATCCTGGATTCAGATCTCCTTTGTTAGACCAAGTTGTTTTGTTCCTAGAGATTCTTCCTGTATTTACTGTACCAGAAACACAAAACGACGTCATATATCTCCACGAACTCGTTTCTAATATATGAACTGTATGAGTATTGCATCCTCAATAGCCTATTGGTTTTGTGACGAAACTTTCGCATATTTTATTTTTAATTTGATGTACCTTAGCCTGTTCTGTTCGTCATACAAATGTAACAAACTCGAAGAACACTATTCGCAAATGACCCAGTTTTTGAGGATTTGGGAGTCATTTTCTCGAAAATGATGGTGGGTGCTGGTGCTAATCTGACTAGATTAATCAAAAGAACAGCCCACCTCTTTTTATGTGCCTGTTTAATTTTGCTTGAAATTAAAACAATAAAAGGCACATGTGTGCGTAATGAAAACTAAATTAGTACTTATAACCTAAAAATTGAACTAGCAACTTCTCTGTTGAAACAAAAAACGGAACAAAAAAAGCGGATAACTGGCTATCTACGACCACAACTTTTTAATTCTTTTATGTAGGGGATTTCCAGATGTTCTCAATAAGCCCTTATAATTTTAATTATTATCAAATTTGAGCACCGTTTTATAGTTTCAAGGGTTCTCTGATCTGGTTATTGAAAATACTTATGTCTTTGTACTTACCAAATAAATACGAAACATCAGAAATTATCATGTATCTGACGTTTATTTGCAAATGTTTTAATTCAGTTCAATTTATCAATGAAATACTTTTGTAAATTTGAAGATGTACTCTTGGGGCCAATTTTATTTTTCAATTATAATGCAAATTTTTCCCGGACAGTCACGGTTGACTGAGCTTTCTCGTTAATTCGGTGTAAAGGCAAGAACCGGCAATTACATGCTTTCATTGGGCGGCATTGCCGGATCGCAAAAAGTTTTATCGTTGCCACAGCATAATGGAAAGGCGTAATTGGACGTAAACAAAGCGGTTTCTGCCGCTAGTTAGATCCGTTGGACTGGAACTGGTTCTGTCATACGTCCAAAAATGCGAAAGCCAGCCTCAATTTTCAAGGGTTCTCATTATTCTGCATGCATTTCCATTCTGGAGTTTCAGATTTAAATGTAGTTATAAAACTGTGAGTTCACATTTTTGAAAGGGCAGGTAACAAAATTAAAAAAATATTTAGCGGTCATCTTTAAAAATAGTATACGTTTTCCAATATTAAATTTAAAAACAACAATAAATTGGTATTAGATTGAGTTTTTCTGACACAATGAAAAGAAAAGATAAATGGGTCAGTTTTCCCCGAAATAGTGGATTTTCTGAGAAATATCAAGGTCATGGGTAAATTTTACTAATGACATCGTGTTCAGCACCTCATATTACTACTAAAATTATATATTTGGACAAAATCAGTTTTGACCCATATTTAGGCCAGTTTTCACCCAAAAATTTCACTTTTCTCCGAAATTCATCGACAAGTCATGACTTTTGGCTAGAGGATACTGTTCAAATTCCTTCGCAAATGATATGTGGGGTCTCTTGGGTTTGGACTTTTTTCTTGTGTGCCAAATTTTGTTGCCTTTGAAAATTATTTCAATGTTTTCAAAAGTTCTATAAACGTATCTAGAATAATATATGTTCTAGGCATCATATACAATTTTTTTAAATTTGATCTTTCGAAGAAATTGATGTTTGTAAATGAATAAATAAATAAATGATACAAACATTTTGCTACACCTTCCTTTATGTTTATACAATGATTTCAATTGAAATTTAAATATCTATTGGTAGTTGTTGACTTCCCCCTTACACTTGTCATATCCATGATTATTCTTTCTAATTATAACGTCTAAAATATGTAAGGAATTATTCTTTACAGTTCCTAAAGTGATCGATTGTTCTTTGACATTTATATAGTTCAAAACATGTTTTAAATCCATTTTGAGAAAATATGTTTTTTATTTAAATTAAAATAGTTATTTTCAAAATATTCCATAAAATAAATATATGTGTTGACCGAAATCATCTTTATGTTCTTTTTATACATATACGGGGTGTCCCAAAAGTGACGGCCGTCTTTCTGGGATTGGATTAAGGAGACCAAAACAAATTGGAAATCAAGTGAAAATTTTTCCTATTGTTTTTCTTTGTCGAGTTATTCAAAAAATTAGAAATAAACATTTGGGCTGGAGTAGTTCAGAGCTGTATTTGTTGCAACTGTATGTTTTTAAATGAAAATCATTGCCATTGCTAGATTACATTCCGTTTGCGGTTAGACTAAATTATTGGTTTCAACATGATGGAGCTTGTATCACATTATGGTTTACGAGTATGAAATTATCTGACTCAAAATTTCCCAGACAATGTATTGGAAGGGGTGGACCCATAGCATGGCCTTCTAGATCACCAGATCTGAATCCTCTAGATTTTTCTTTTCTGCTGTCGCCGTTAATAGACCAAGAGATGCTACAAAGGGTTCATGCTTCAATGTTGAATCGTGTCAATCTTTGTCGTGAAGTAGAGGGCAACTTATTTGAACACCTTTTGTAAAAACAATTTCTATTATTTAAGCACTATATGGTTTTATTTTATAAGTTTTTTCCTCTCCATTTTAAAATTGTTTCATTATTAAAATGTTTTTCTCTATCTTTTTCAGGTTACTTACAAACAGGTACAACCGACAATCGGGAACTATACTTACCTACTATTGTCTTGGTAAATGCACATACCTCAGTTTTGAGACAAAAAAATTGGATTTTCACTTTTTTAGTTTTTTTTAATCATTTTTTTTAATAACTTGACAAAGAAAAACAATCGGAAAATTTTTCAGTCTTGATTTTCAATTCGTTTTTGTCTCCTTAATCAAATCCCAGAAGGACGGGCGGCACTTTTGGTACACCCTGTATAAAAAAGTATATTTTTTCCATCCGTTTCTATTTATTTTCGAGTTACAAAACCATTTATGATTTATATATAAAGAAGGTACGTATTTTTAATTTTGATAGAAATAGTTGGTTACCATAATAATATTACTTTTGTAAAGTAGCGTAACTGTAATTTCTCTATCAAAGATCGAAGGAATTTTTACACTGGCTGAATAAGATTTTACCAAACAAACAAAAAATAACAACGAACATTTGCTTCGCAAATTTAAATTTTGTACCATTTGTGGCGACTTATATAAAAGTTAATTATTATAACAGTAAACTATAGGCCGCTGAAGACTAAAAATGTACTTTAGTTATACAGGGTGTCCCGTTCATGTTTCAAAAAACTTGTGTGCAAGTTCCTAATTGAAAAATAATGGGGGTAGTTCATGTAACGTTTTTTCTTAGACGACCTGTTTTCGAGATACAGTGCGTATCTAGTGCGTATTTACTTTCTAAATGGTGTTCTTTAATTATCTTTAAATCGGCTAAAGTTAAAAAAGTCAACATTTGTAAACAAGTAAACATCAACTGAGCGTTAAGAATAATGTGCAAACGGTTTCTTTCTGAAATGCAGAGGGATACAATCGAAAAAGAAATGTGTTAAAAGTCAAAATATCTAAACGGTTTTGTAAACTCTAACTAAAGCATACTACAAAAAAGGTATACTTGTCGAAATTCGCTAGTATGTACCATTTTCGAAAAAACTAAAGTTGCATTTTTTTGCTCACATAAAGCGGCACAAGTACACACCTATATTAACAGAATATTAAATTGAGAAATGAGTTGAAGACATTTATCTACCTAGCTTATTTATTCTTTGCATTTAAGAATATAATTTTAATTGCTTACGTATCACATAAAACAGTTAAATAAAATATTTTATTAACTTAAAGAAATAAAAAATATTTATTTTAAGTTTAAGCTTGTTGTAAAGTAACTTTCAAAAGAGTAAATCAAAATAAACAAATTATGATATGTTACGTGAATCTAGAGTGAGAGGTGGAAGAAGACCGGCGCAGTAGAGCCACGGCAAGCCTGAGGCATGCGACATCTCTAGGACGACTAGAGAGAAGGGACGGCGATACACGGCGGGCGCGATTCTTGTAGTGGTGCGATATTATTAATAAATGCGTTTCTATTGAAAGTGTATTTTCTTCTAATAACTCAAAAATAAGTGTAACAGATAGTTAATTATCTATTAATAACTAATTTTTGATTTTGTAAACTGGTACACTACCATTACTAAAATAAACAATTACTGAATGGACTGAATTGTAGGTGAACATGAATGCTTAAAAAAATGATAAGAACAGAAAAATATTAGGAAACAAACTCGGAGACAGACAGAACAAAATACCTGCACATGTAAATAAATTAGCAAAACTCGAAATACTGCAGTAGATTCTGAAATTGTCCCCCATTTGCTTCTATGCAACTTCATTTTTCTCGAAAATGGTACATGCTATCAAAAAGTTCATGCAGGGCAGTTTTTGCTTTAATTCTTAATATACACCGCCCTTTAAGTTGAAATATTTGATTTGATGGTTGGATTTACCTTGAAAACCAAGCTCAAGAATGTATCTTCAATTATTTTTCTTAATAGTCCAAGCATTCTGTCACAGATTAATGTTAAATTTGCAGAAATTGTTACCTGGACAAAAAAAATATGACTGTATAGAAAATTAAAATTTAAATTGAGTTTCTTGTTCTTTAAACTNTCCTTTAAAAGTCTGTAGATAGTCGATTTTCCAATCCCTGTCAATTTTGTTAGCATTAGTGTTACCCGATAATTACCTGAAACGAAATATTACCACGCCCATGGCCGGTTCTTATCTCGGGGTTTTATTACTCTCTTTCATTTCCAAACAGACTATAGCTTTTCTAAAGCTCTCGTCAAAAACTGCTATAAATTCGCTGAAAATTAGGCATAAAAACGCCCCCATTAATAAAGTTTTACTTTAGTTTTTACTTGTTATATTCTCTTTTGCATTTACGTTTAATGAAACCTGAAAATGGTTCTATTATTATACATATTGATATTAAAGCTGCGATACAAGAGCGTACACAAATTTTCCGTTAAAGTTACTCTCGAATTTATCCGATTACATTACATCGTTTATGTACCTAGACGGCATGTTTGTTTTTTCAATATGCATACGTAAAAGGATAATACATACAGCAGATTGAAATGATATTAAATTTAAACTGTACGAACTCCACCGTAACTGTGAAAGTGAAACTTGAATAAATGTATATGATAACAAACAAAAAAACTGAAAGGCACTTTCAATATTCGACATTAGATACGCGTTTCACTAATCAAATTAGCATTGGAATACAAAACGAACTGAATAATGCAAAAAACGTTTATTTGTGTTGGTAAACAAATTCTTTTTATATTGTTTTCTCGTGTCTAACATTTGAATAATTTGTCATAATGTTGCATTACTTAATTAATTTTGTAATATTCATTCGTGGCCACCAAAAGTTGTAAAACAAAATTCATTTTCTAAATACTTAAAATTCTATTAACTTATGCGATAGAAATTGCATATCAGTTTTACATCGTTACTGTTAACAGTTACATTTTTCTCAGTGTAAATTAAAAAAGGGCTTCCAAAAAAATTAACGCATACAATAATACTGACATTAATTTGTTATACTTATAAACCTTTTAACTGCACTTAAAAGTGCGTATAGCAAATAAAATCATACCCGTATTTTCGGGCCGTCCTAACATTTTTTTTAAATAAATTTCAGTAAGAAGCAAATACACGACTTTTTTATCATGGGTTGAAAAACTATACCTCCTTTAAGAATATTATTTCAACTACTATGTAGACAATATTTATATAGTATAGAACATGTACCACTTTTTACAGTGTAAACAAAACTCCAACCCTATACAATAAAGCAACCAGATACCAGTACCAGATACACCCATCGTGTATAACAACTGATTGATACAATGGTGCACACATAAAACGGTTCTCTAACCTCTATTTGCAACATGGACTTACCACATCCAAAGCATCGTACACCGACAAAACTTTTGTATTATCTGGACACTGTCACCAACGCTGTACCGTGCATAATGCTCAGGCTCACGAAATCTTCCGGTTCTAATTCACATCTAGCAACAACACACCGTCAAAGAGCCATCCAGAAGGATATACGGAACTGGATTATACAACGTGACCCAGTCTGCGCGATGGTGGATGGAGAATTGTACTTGGTCGGACGGCGAAGAACCTGAAAGCAGAACCCGGAGCGGCGACCCACAGTGTCGTAGCCCGCATATCAAAAGAGGGTTTATATAGTTTATTTCAGGTATTGAAGAAAAACTGCCAAGCAACTTTAGCTTTAGCATAAGACAAATCATGCTTAAATAATTAGATTTTAAAATATAGACTGTAATCTCTGAAAACTACAGTAAATAAATTAAAATGAATATTTTGAAAAGGTAAAGCGTCTTGTCAAAGGAATAAAACAGGAGTAGAAATAGTTTGGTTTGCAGGCTTTTGTAGTAGCTGTGAGTGGTTGTACAATTTCCAAACTGGTTGCCGTCGCTGGTTTAAACTTCTTGGCATTTTCAGATATCTCTTTTTTTCATTCTCTGGAGATTAAGTCATCTGGCAAAAATTATTTCAATTTTTGTATTTGAAAACCAAGAGGAATTTGCAAACGACTCTTACGTAAAAATTAAGTACCCGAATGTTAGAGACCAATGATTTCGAACCATACATTTAAACCCCAGGGGCCGCTATGCAAATATAAATAAAACATAAACATAAAACATACCACAGAAATGAAACAACCTCCAAATCCAAAACCAAAGGATGTGCGGAAGGGGGCTACACTTGAA
Organism: Anoplophora glabripennis; assembly: GCF_000390285.2. Taxonomy (NCBI): domain Eukaryota; kingdom Metazoa; phylum Arthropoda; class Insecta; order Coleoptera; family Cerambycidae; genus Anoplophora; species Anoplophora glabripennis. Next base: position 955,478 of record NW_019416303.1, on the reverse strand, counting down.
AAAAACGCGGACAAACACCCATTATCCATCGACATTGCCAGTGCCGACGCCAGGGATCGAAGCCGGACCAGAATAGGAACTCTGGTCGAAAATGCTTGCCACCGCATGCTCTACCGACTGCGCTACCACGGTGATCAAATACCGCAGAACATTTTTTAACTAGCGAAGTAGGCGACACAAATGTCGCCTACTGATGAAAATTAGTTGCCCATGGATGGAAATGAAACACCAAACAATAACAAGCACAAAACAGTTTGCCCCGCAAATAATAAAGCAAAAAATATTATAATTGAAAATAATTTTCATTTTATTATTGTAAACTTTGTTTGTAAAACAGTAAACAGTAAAATCAGGTTCTAACAGACAATTCAAAACGAGTTAATAGACTGTATTCGGAAGAAATATTATGATTTATTTCAAAATTGCTCTAAATTTTTCGCCTGCGGCGATGTTCACCGATAGTGTATTGTCAGCTTCGTCGCCCAGTGATTTTGACTTAAAAGAAATGCACTGAAATACCGACCAGAGGACTTAACGTCATATTGTCTGAAGTCGCTTATTTATAGCATACTTAACTCTTGCTCAAAAGGAACAGTCTAGGGTTTTTATGAAAATAGTTTTGCCTAAAAAGTCTTACGCGAAAAAAACAGATAAAATATACATCACTATATTATATCGCGCAATTCTTTTTTCGAAATACTAGAAACGGTTGAAATTATGAGGACTGTATATTAATGACAATATTCTGAATTGGACCGTATACAGAAGAACTTTTACGTTTCAGATCGTATGTTCACGTGGCATCTACGGTTTTCCAATATTTGTCTGGACTTGACATAAAAAATAACCTGTCTTTTACGAGAAATCTATTTCAAGAAACATTGACACAAAAGAAATAAATCACTTGCACACATTTGAACTAAAATGTATTTTTAGCCCATACCTGTAAAGACTAGTACTTTTATATCCAATCTGCTTTCATATTATTAAAAATCTATTCCGTAACTGTTCAACTATTTGTTCTAGAAACAGCTACTACTTTAAGTAAATGATTGCGACGCCACTGCCAGATTGCTACGTTTATGGTTGATCTCCTGAACGCGGTCGAACAGTTCCTTGAAAGAAAGCTTAGAACGCCTGAAAGTAGGCAATATACAATACACGGGCAAGAGAATGGTTGTAATAAAGTTACGGAGAATTTTATGGAAATAATTTTATTATTTAGTAAGCGGAGGAGAAAGATAGAACAGAACAGTACGAACTATTTTCTATATAATACACAGATTGTAATCTGTGACAACTCATGTTTCTCATAACAAGGAAAAATAATTTTATTTTTAATAATACATACTCTTCATTTTGCCGCTGTCAAGTGATCAGTGACAGCACTGACAGCACCAACAATCTCTGTTTCCGTTATTCCCTTTCACGTTCTACCGAATTTTGATACTGTACTGAACTAAAAAGTAGCCTTGACGTCATAGTCCCACATATGCTCTATTTCCAAGGACATTTAAATGTCCTTGTCTATTTCTATTACTGCCTACCATAGTTGTAGGCAGCCAACATTACATCACCACTCCACAAAGAACTGGTAGAACTTGGTAAAAACATACATTGTTGGTTGCAGTTTACTTTATGTTAATTCCAAGCCTATTCTTTATTTTAGGCATGACTCATAACATTTTGGTTTAAATTTGGATGGTACCTAAATTCAAGAACTTCAAGAACTCAGTTTAAGGCAAGTAACAGTTCTATTAATAATATAATTAATATTACAACAAACAAAGAAACCATATAATAATAAATAAATACATCAATGTAAAAACAACATTACAAATAAGTAAATAAGATACATTTTTAATTCTATTTTACAAGTTCTTATAAGTTAAACACTTTCGTTGTAATATGGAGAAAATTTTAATAAACTTGTCTAGCTCTGGGTAAGTAAAATAAATAAGAGCTATAAGTTGCCTGATTGCTATCACGCATTCCATTTAAAATTTTGTATAAAGAAACATCACAGTGTAAGTTCTTAAAGCCTGGATATTTTAAATCTTTTGAATAAATTCTTCTGAGGAATACCGGCATTTGAGGAAAAATTCCATATTAAATGAAAAAGTTTTAAAAAGCACCTTTTGTTCATTTTCAATGTTTAATTGGAAAATATTGTGAAAGTATATGTGAATATTAGAGAAACCATAGGCCATCCAGTTAAAAACATCTAATCCTTTATATGCTGACTGAATTATGTTGTCGATGTGAATATTAAAACTTAATATGTGGTCGAGATAAACATATACTTAGGTCTTTAGGTATCAGGACGTTCAAGAGAATTGCCAATTGTACAAAATGGGGTGCGATCGTCTGATAAATGATATCACAGTATACTTGATAGCATTGAGAAAGAGAGATTATTAACAGTATATCAGTTCTGAGTGCGAGTTAGGGAATGTTACAATTTTGCACACAATCATTGGTGTTATTAATATTATTATACATCCTCAGTATAATAAGATAGGAAGATATTAATATTTGTTTTAAGGAAATTGATAACAGTATTAGTTAATTCACTGAATAAAATGGGATGGTGAATAAGTTCTCGTTGCTTTTCATGAAAATTAATGGTTTATTTAAAAAAAATAGTAAAAAACATGTCACTGAAAGTATTGCCCATCACTAGCCACTATTTTTTCATATCTTTCTTGTAGAATTTTTATGTTGCAAAAACGACATGTATTTTGAGGCTGTTTAAGAGTGGACCCATTTTTTGGCATCCTCATAAGATTGGAAGTACTGCTCAGCAGCTCAGCCATGTGACATTGATCGGAACAAGTGATAATCGGAAAAAACAATATCTGGTGAATATGGCGGGTGAGGTGGGTAGGACTTCGCTTTTAAGCGTTTCCAAATAGGGTTTTTCCAATATTGCAAATGTGGTTGAACATTGTCATGCTGCAAAATCACTTTGTCGTATCTCTGTTCATAAAGCGGCCGTTTTTCCTTCAATGTTCAGCTTAAACCCATCAATTGTAGTCGATAGCGATCTCTTGTAATGGTTTCATTGGTTAGATCAGTTCATAATAAACTACACCTAGCTGATCCTACCAAATGTAGAGTAGGAGCTTGAAATCATGGATGTTCGGCTTTGCCGATCCATTTTTCATCATCAGTTACGCTACGTAGAAAAAAACTGCCGTTGAAGCAGCTGTTCACACGTGCAAAGACACCGTTCGACGTCTCTCGGCATCAACTCGTACGGCAGCCAACGTTTGCTTTTGAATCATTCTTAATACTTTCAAACGTCTTTAAACCGTAAGATGAACCGTAACGTTAGTGGGTATATTGGCCGGAAGATCTGTCCTGAACTCTTGGCCTCTCGAAATACAGCCAGCACTTGACATTTTGCCTTCCGGCTATACGTTTCGCGTACAAGTCGGAACGTGTATGCCTGAGGAGTTAGTTCAGACCGAGAGTTTCGGGTATTATTCTTATTCCCAGAGCTTGAGAAGAGATATGGGTTGAGAATTTTAAACCTTCATAGCTTCTCCCTCATGCTAAATATCTCGAAGGAGAACATAATCGTTCATGGGGAGTGACTGCTGACCTCATTATATTATCTTGTTTTTCAAGTAATGAAGAAATAAGTTCGAGCAATTCCGTCTATGTATTTTCGTCCATACGCAGATAATTCCTATAATCGTGAGGTTCCAGCGTAATTCGTGTATTAGATGCATATGGGAATGCACTTGTCGATTTATTACCCATTAAGAACGGTTGCACTTTATGTTTTGTTGTTTAGGCAACAAATAAAAGCAAGTGTCACCCCAATTAAGGTAAGATCGTATTCCGAGATCATGCCTACACCTTTTTGCACAAACTTACTGCAAAGTTGCTTTAAAAAGTAATGTGTAGCCGAGAAGGTTAGCCTTCCGGCTTTGTGTCCGGAAGGTTGGCCGTCTCTCGTCTAACATGTCGACTCGTGTATGCCCACCTTAAACTGTTGTGTGATCAACTCCTAATGTTTATGCAAGTTCAGCTAACGTTTGACATGGGTCTTCCTACCTCCAATTCTTCATTCTTCAAACTGTTTCGGAAGACCAGAGCGTTCTTTATCTTATTGTTTACGACAGAGCATGGCAAGCCTCAACTCATTAAGAATTCTGTCTGCTTCAGCTGCAGATTTCTTTTGAATAAAGTCGTGCAGTAAAATTCCCCGCAAATACACTTTTTCCGACCCAAAACATGACATGTTTAACAGTATGAAAAAAAAATGTTACACCAGCGAAATAACTCACTGAATTTCAAGCGTGCTTATATCAGATCAGAAGGGCGAAACGAGCGGTGACTATGATACGCCTTCATTATAGCCATCCTTCTCTATCGCATGGATTTCTATGTCTTACTTTATCGCTCTCACGTAACTTGTGATAGACCATCGACGCTTTCCTACACTGTAGTACTTCTTTATAGGTGCTTGTGTTATAACAATTAGGCAACCAGCAATACATTTTTATAGATTTTATTACACAGTTTGTCTAAATATGAATTAATGTAGAAATAACAGACTTTACCCCATTTTAACACAGATTTTCTATAAAATGGACTTGGTTTGAAACTCAGATTACTTTTGGTGTAAAGAAATCTGTAATTTACGATGCCCTTCATTCAAAAGCGGCAAATTACAAATTTCCTTACAACAAAGAGTAATTTGAGTTTCAAAATAACTATTTTATAAAAAATCTGCGTTGGACCGAAGGAGTCTGTTATTTGTGCATTAATTCATATTTAGACAAACTGTGTAATAAAATCTATAAAAATGTATCGCTGGTTGCCTATTTGCTATAGAGCTCTCCGCGTAGTTCTGGTAGCGCCATCTGTTGGAAAACAGCAGGAACTTATTCAACGTCCTACTAGATTAAAACTTAAGGTAGTGGACTGTCGCCTCTACGAGAATTATATGACCAATATTTTGATATCAGATTTAACAATGTTTTCAATTTCAAGTGTACATTGATATAAGCTGCATGAGCTATACCAACGTCTCTTTTTTTAACCTACTGCGAATTTCTGAAAAAAAATCTTATGATTCTGCGCTATCGGTTCTTTTATGCAATTTCTACACATTATATTTTCCCCGAAAATCAAAGATAATAGCACCATTTATCATTAAGGTAAGGATACAACTTTTTAATTGACTTGTGGTCATATTTAGGCTCGAATAATCCATTACTTCATACTATTTACGGTTACTTTGGAATTATAACAGTACCTGTGCATTTGCGTTAGACCACTGGCGGTTCAACATCTTCCCAGAGTTTAGCACTCTGCCGACAGCAAACGCTTTTCGGTCACTTTTCTTGAATGCGTGCCCACATCCTACATTCCACCATCGACATACCTATGCCCGTTCTAAACAAGCGCCGATCGCCCAGCCAGTCAGTAGTCCCACCTTCCGATTCGAACGTCTGACTGTCGACGGTACCGCGCGCGCGGCGAGCTTGAATTGTTGCTAGAAATTGTCGCGGCAGTGCTGTGCTAACAGGTGTTAAAGAAAGTGTCGGTATCTCCAGTTATCCGAGAAAAAAAAGTCCGTCTAATGATGACAGAGACGGTGGTAACCGTGCAGGAGGCCCCCAACAACAATGCTGCGCCCAACAAGCAACAAACCGCCTCCGCTGACTCCCCGTTGTCGTGGATCAAACTTAACGTGGATTATTTCAAGACGACCCCTGGGGTACTGAAAATCGTCGAACTTGTAAGTTTTCCGCACCGGAACGGGTATAGTTTAAGAGAACTGCTTCTGGCCCAACTCGCTCGGAAATGGGCTGGGGCCTAGCCTACATTATGTTGTTTTTCATAGTTATGTAAATTAGAAATGACGAGGTACGTCTATAAAGCTGCTTGTAAAACCTGCGAAAGTAACATAATAGTTGGATTATTGCGCACTATTCGTGTATTATTAAACAAATAAACATTGCAAAGATTGTCGTTAGCAAAATTAAAAGAGAAGTGTCCAATGATTCACTGTGATAAGGGATATTAAGGGTTTTTGGCTAGTTAGAACTGACCTACATTTTTATTTAAAAACTCAGCACTTGTTTTGCTCTAAAAAGTTAAATTTTGTGCCACAGTTTATACAGTGCGTAACAAATGAATGACTGTTGAGCGTGAAACTAGTGTTTAGAGAGAATCGTCAGGTTGGGTCGATTTTTATATTTTCCGAATAACTTTTTAACGTTTTTGTTAAAATGTTCAATTATGTTTGGGCTTTGACGTTATGATATATTTTTTAAACAGCAACTCCTAATTTTTTTTATCGGAATTTTATAGAACTTGGCGGAACTACCATGCAGCCAAATTGAGCAGTGCAGGAAAATAGGCCACTAGGGGGCCCAGAGCTTCCTAATATAACTCCGCATAATAATAATAATTTAATACTTTAATAAATTTGTTATGCAAAAACAAATTAAAACATTTTCAGGGTCGGGTAGTGTGGAGAGATCGAGATGTGAAATTTCGCTGGCGCCAAAGCTCGACGTAAAGTATTTGCGGAATCTTAAAAAATTATAATTTTTATATAAGGTGATTCACTGAAAATAGCCATTATTCGGATTTGGGAATATTACAGATTAAAATGTGGTGATTTGGCCAAACATGCCCTAAAACAAATACTGACGATTTAAAAGATATAGTGTGCACAAAATCAGAATTTTGTTTTCAAGGGGCCGGTTTTTCGAGCTACTAGAAATTTATTTGTCAATAAAATCTGTCTGTCGCTCACTTATGGAGACAGATATAATGATGACAAAAAAATTATTAGGAGATAAAAGGGTTGATTCATATTTTATTATTTTTTAATCCTTAAAAAGAAGTTGTGCGTAAAGTGATACTTAAGTCACTTTCCTAATTAAAGGTAAATATCTGGTGGACTTGTATAGGTATAAATAAGGTCAAACGATGGCGGAGATACGGTGTCATTATCTCTAAGAATAACAGAACATTCGACGCCACTGGATATTCCGAAAATTCGATCACTAATTTTAATTCCTAGTAACGTTTCTGAGAAAAATAAATTGTTTATGTACTTTATTTTAAAAACGAACCATACTCCAGTTATTACTTTATTTATATTACCGTTATTACTGTAAATGATTTTAAAATAGAACTACTCTTTTACAAAAGAAGTTTAAATAAAATGTGTCAATGCCAATGCAAAATTTCTACGTCGATGGTTTTTTTCTAGATATGTGGTTTTAACAGAATTCGAAAAATTGAAATAAATCAGTAGCGTAGCCATTTCGCATTGTTTTGGTATTCTGCTCCCTACTACCTTTTGGAAAATGAAGAATTTTAATGATTTTTTCGATATTTTCATAAAGAAATCAAATAAATTCATTTAGAAATTATGAAATGGGCCGAAATAAGTTTTGTTGAAGAATTAAACTTAGATTTTCCGCCATTGAATCAGGGTTTCTAAAAAAGTACCTACTGAATTGTATTTCAAGAATTTCTATTTAGCTAGGTATTGAAAAAATGCAAAAATCTCTTCTGTTTATCATCAGAAACATTTTACTCTATAATCCCTTGACAATTCAAGTAATTATCTTAAATATATGAATATATTTTACTGCCTATATTCTAGAAATTATGAAGAATTTGAACTTTTTTTCTATGAGCAAAGTAGGGGTTCCAGTTCCTAATTTATATTAGCTGTAATGTTATAAAATCATTTATAATCATTAATTGTTAACAGTAATTACAGTAAATACCCCAATTGGGACCATTCGCTGCTTGGCAGCACTCTAAATTGACGAATTCATTTTGTATCTCAGTTTTTATTGTATTTTCAAACACTGCCTTTTAAATATCGATACAAGAAAATATCTAGGAGCGTTAAGTCTGGTGGTTGCACTGGCTATTACGTACCTTCCGATGCGCCAATAGACCTTTTTAGTAGTGACGTCACATAAGTGCCAAAAAAAATGTCTTCTTTGTCATGACCTTAGATATCGCGATATTCTGGCTATATTAGAAATATTTAAAAAGTTTCAAACCCCAAGTGATGAACTAATAGAATTACCTATAGAATTTATATATTTAAATTTATAGAACAATATTGACTTTTATAGTAATCAATAAATTAAAATTATATCAATGTTACTCAGCATGCGCATTAAAGATAATTTCATGTAAGCTTCGCAACAGGATATCAATCTAGAAATGTTTGATTGTGGTTAAGGGGTCATCCATAAATTACGTCACACGTAAATGGGGAGGGAGGGTATCACCGAAATGTGACAATGTGTGACAAGGGACAGGGGGGTCAAAAGTTTTGTTCACATGTTAAAATTTAAAATACTAAAATGCGAAATTTAGATGTGAATAAAAAACTATAAAAATCTACGAACTTGATCTATATTTATTAATAATTTAGCATTCTCGCTATGAAATTATCTCTCATGCAACATTAAAAAATGAAAATAGCTGTTTTCTCTCGATTATTTTTAAATACATGCCTAAATTTAATAAATGTGTGACGTCACATCAGGAGGGGGGGGGATTATAAAAATGTGACAACCTGTGACAAGGACGGGGGGAGGGGTTCAAAAGTCCTAAAATTCGTGTGACGTAATTTATGGATGGCCCCTAAGAGTACGTCTATAATAAACCACTGAAGAAAAAATCACTCGATAAACACACTGATACAGTACAAGACCAAGGAAAGCAATAAAAATATCCAGTAGAACCAGAAAATGCGAAGAACACGGCTAATGTTAAATTTTTACTGTATTTAAATTTAGGAATATTCTTTTATACTGTGCTTTTATATCGTTTTTTGTAAGTTTTAAACACATTAGTCTTATCTGTTTTACGAAACACATGTTGGTTGTTCTTAAATACTTCCAAATCCTTGTGAAAATAAATTAATTTGAAGTTGTTCATTTTTATATGTAAATAGTACATAAGGATCAGATTCGGTCTGTATAATTTCAACTATGAAAATTTATTGCGGGTTGCCTAAATATGTGACGTCACACTAAAAGAGTCTCTTGTAACAGAAGCCCGTTATAAACTTTTTGATTTGTGTTGTGTGCTGTGTACCTAGTGTAGGGCTGCGTTATCTTTTTCGAACTGTAGTTTTTCATTGAGAATATCTGATATTTAAAAATGGATTCATTTATCCGAACATTTATCGATTTGGGTACTATCAGGCAACAAATGGTGTTAATTTTGTATATTTATTGTTGTCAATTAATGATGCTACTTTTTATAATTAGCTTTAATTAAAATGATATTTTCCTGAAACTGAGATCTCTATTCACAGAAAAAAAAGGGTTCTGAGGAAAATCATTTCACAATTTCTAAAGTGTATAACAGACTGTATTTATGAAGTATCAGGTTTGGTACCAGTGTACTAAGAAAAGTATGCTTCATCGTTTCCTGATGAAAAAATTGGAAGTCGATCTGTTTTTGGTTCACACTTAATTCAATTTTGTAAAGAGCTACGAGATAAAATAATTTTTTTATGTGGTCTATCAAATTTATAATTAATTGATATATTTACTTACAGTACATCTTCAAATCTAGTATTGTAAATGTTTTGACTGGATTATGTCAATGTCAATTACCATCATTTTTTTTTTATCATAACACGAAGTGCCCGTAGTTCCCTTATAAGGTAATGGGCAATTATTGCGGTCGCCTAAACCGTTTGAACTCGTGGACTAATTTGAATTTAAATTAGCAATTACTCGTAGTGATAATTATAAATCGACCTTATTTTTGAAGACACTCATTCGAGTGGTAAACACACCCGAAATAGGTATTACGTATGTCGCGTTTATCGTTTGTTTGCTCAACATTTTAAGGTCAATGTTTATTTTGTTCATTGGATAAGTAAGGAGATATTTTAACAGTTATCAGATCCACCGATACTTTTTTAGCAATGTTACCAATGCTGACTCTAAAAAATGGGCCGAGTAAGTTGCATTATTCGAAAAATTAACAAATAGTAACCACTGATATAAAAAAATACGAAAATGTGACATGGTGTTAACTCCAGTCACTCAAAAACAAAATTACCTAACTATATTGCACAGATCTATCTATATCATAAAATATTCAAGGGATTATATTTTATATGGATGCTAGCAGCTTAGATACACCTTATCCTCACTCAAATACAGAATGTTTCAGATAAAATTATGCATACAACAATAGCGAAAGTTAAAATTTGTGAGTATACAGGGTGTCCTTGAATATTATATGTTCATTTGGCCAACAACATATTTTAATTAAGTATGCTCTCAAACAATTTTATTATATTGATAGTAAATTTCGTTTTGTTCCGTTTCAGAAGGTCTCCCAAATGCCATGTTGTAATATTATTTCTCCCCTTCGCAATTGTAATATCAATGGCTAATAGAAGGTGCCTATAATAAATTAAAATTACCTGAATCACACCAAATTCCGCATTGCTGCACTGCACTGCTGGGCAATTTGTCAACCACTTGTCAACAACTGAGATTTATTGCCCAGTGGCCCAATGCAGCTGTGTTTGTATTTCGTTTGCCCGCGTTTGCATTTCTCAACTGGGCGTATACATTTCTACCACCTCCATGTTTAGTTCGTTTAGACCTGTGTATGGGTATGGCTAAATAAATAATGGGAACAAGTTTTTCAAATATTTCAATGCCGAGTTGCTGCGTCAGCGACCAAACCTGGTACATACTGTCAACCTCTTGGTTCTTCAATTGATACTGGAAAGACTATACCATGAACAGTTCACAGTGAAGGAGGACGGTGTTTCCCTGTTTTATTTAAACATTAAAATTGTTGGATAGAGTCGTGCAAAAACGTAAAATATAATTTAATAAAGACATATAATTTCGAAACAACTGGATTTGTGAGAGTTCCGAAAAAAAAATGCTTCTTTTATTTTTCGTGAGTTGTTTGGTGTTGATCAATACGAAAAAGTTTGAAGGGTTACAGGGGTAAGGGATCTGGGCAATGTAAGTGAATAAATAGATAAAAGGACAGGAAAACAATAAAACCCACATTAGCAGTGCGATGAGCAATATTTGACAATGTCAACATATAGGCTCAATTTGATCCCGTTTACTGGATAAACTGAGGGATAAATATTAAAAAAATAACGAAGAGGTGAAAAAAATATGCTTTACCGAAAATCATTAACGGTATTAAGTTCTATGGATCATTTAAACTTGCTCTACGAGGATATGATGATTCTGAAAGGTCCGAAAAAACACTGAAAAATGCCGCAGGCTTGAATTAAGTTTAAGAAAATAAAATATGAGTTCAGCTATTTTTAAACTACCCACTTCATTATTTTTATTATTTTTTTAAACTAAGCTACGCTATCCAAATATGTCTAATGATAATATGTTTATTGCTCAACAGACTATAAATCCAGTTACAGGACAAATACAAATAAAGAAACAAATACTTCAGAAATTCCTAAACTTAAAATACACAAAGGAATTTCAAAATAGAAATTAAAAATGGGTTTTTAACTTACTTATAATAGACTATACTCCGCGGTCGAAATTATAGAGAGTGACTCGGACATAATATAAAAACACTATTACCATAATGCGTATAAAATATAAAATGATTTTTATACGGTTCAATATTATTTATCTTTGTGCCGCTCACTACGCACATCGATAGAATCTATAATCGTCTATAGACTGAGTTACACTGAACGTCGATCTATATTCTATCTCTGTCTTTGCACTTGTTAGGGAATAGGGAAATGCTTTTTTAGTGGGTGTAAACGGACTTGATTTATCCGTCCTGAGAAACGTCATAGCATAAGCGTAGACGAGGGGTCTAATTCCATGGATATAATAAACTTATAAATTAAAAAAACACAACTGGGAGTACTGGGACGTTTTAAAATGCTGTAATAATTAAAATGGATCAAAGTGCCAGTTATAGCAAACCGTAAAAAAATATTAGATGTTATGTTTTATTATCTTTTTTCAATATTTTCTATATTTTGTTGCCTTTTACGCAGACACGCCAATTGATTTTCGTTCCGGGCACGCTTCATCCCCCTTACTAGTCCAAAAGCTATCGATGAGTCACTCTCTATAATTTCGACCGCGGAGTATAAGGCTAATCATTAGGGCTGTCAGAACGTTCACGTCACATTACTATACTGTTGCCTTTGTTATAGTGCGGATGTTGCATGATTAATTCCTATCGGTTGGTGTTTATGGTGGTGTATTGTAGACAATTTAGTTTGTTGCTTTTTAATAAAAAATGCGTTCGCCTATGTCCCGCGGCTCAGCCCTACTAATCACTGATAATTAGGGTTGCCAGATCTCCGGGTTTGACCCGGAGTTATCTGGTTTTGATGGTACATCTTCGAGCTCCGGGTTAATATGTCATTTCTCCGGGTTTGTTGAGGAAAAATCGTGATTTCTTCAAAAACATTTATGTCGCCCAGATTTCCTGATTGCTTTTTATTTTAGACATCAATTATACAAACGCCCCGTAGGCAACAGTTAAATATAACACAATATTTTAATGTCTCCGGGTCATGAAATAGATCTGGTAACCCTACTGACAATACTGTTTTATTACTTTCTGTTGGTTCGTCCCGCGTACAATGGGAAAAATGAACATTTTTAAAAAGGTCACTGGCCGCCACTGTGTTTTAGCAGAATTTCTTCGTTAATTCGAAAGTTAAAGAAAGTGTTAAGTTGGTTCAGTGGAAGCTAAGTTTTAATGACATTCAAATATCTCATTGTATATCCATATATTCACAAATTTATTTTATCTCAGGACCAGTGACGGTTCTTGACTTCCATACCAGGGAGGGTGGAAATATTTAGGTACAAAATGTTGAAAAAAAAAATATTAAATACAATAATTGGGCAGTTTTATTTTAAATACTATTGAACATTATTTTTTTAGTGAGAGTCTATTCTTCTGCTTTTGTTCGAAATAAACTTTTCAATTACGTTTTCATTAAAGGTTGGTATTTCCTCGCACCATTGATTTTTCAATAGATATCATGTCAGGTGCTGTTTATCTTTACAATCTAATTTTAACTTTTACAATCTTTAAAAAAACACACAAGAAATAATACGTAGGTAACACAATTTAACACCCCAGAAAGCGGCGAATAGCACTGTTAAACATAGCCCAAACTGCATAGTAAATATGCGTTACTTCCACTGCTGCGCTACAGTAACCATGACCACCGCTGTAAACACTTTACAGATTTAGAGGCTAGCTACGAGGAATTCGCGTATTCAGTGTTTTTCAAATTAATTTTGCAAGTTGAGTTGAATTGACTGTGGTATTACAAATTTGACATTTCCTTTCCATCATGTGTTTCATAAGACTAATCTATTTAATTATGTAAATAATAATAATAATAATAATGTAAATGATATTGTAAACGAAATTTTAAATTAAATCTTCGCCACTGCTCGGGACCTTTTTATGTGCCGTTACGACATGTACAATTCGTCCGAATGAATGAAAACCGCCTAAATTTTGTGTTTCGTGCATTCGTTTCAGGCGTAACTTTCCACAGCATTAACATTTGAAACGTAAACGGCGAAATATTTGAGATATTGTTTATATTGTATTAGACCCGTACTCGTGAAAGTGAGAACGCCACATACACGCTTTTGTTTATTAACATACAAGTGTGTAAATGTTGCAATCCTGACACTTCATTGTTAATAAAATTAATGCGAAATACCGAACGGTCTGAAGGGAGCGGTGAGGATTTTTAAAGTGTCGTTAAGGCTCGGTGCGCACCTGACACCGAGCATCGCCGAACATTCGACAAAAATTGATAAGGACGTTATGGTGTTATGCTTGAATAAATTTAGTATACGTGGTAGTGGGTCACGCCAAAAACTTCAAAGGAAGAGGAAGTGCATTAAACATTCTTAACGAGTCTTAAGTGATATAATGGGCTTGACACCTGAATAATAATTGCAATTAAGTCCCATTATGTTTAACGAGTTGCAATAACTATATTTTTAATATGCGAGTTAGTAGCTAACTGCATTTGTTTGGTTCGTTCAAGTAGATTAGTTCCTCAACGTTCAGAAGTGGCTTTATTTTACCTTTTTTATATACAGGGTGTCCCACTAAGGTCGACGAGGTACGATATTAGGGAAAGTATAGGCCCTAGAACTTAGGGAAAAAAATATTGAGTGATAAATCAATCAAGAGAAATCGCTGGAAATAGTTTTCAAGTTCGTAACTCGGCCGCTAGGGGGCGCAATCTACATACCAAAATATAGAGTTGAATTTTTCTCAGAAATGTTTCCTATTCAGGTATATTAAATGGTACAAATATGGATAGCCGGATTCATTGTGCATAACTTTTGTTATTGACATTTTCTTCTATCTCTCGCCAGAAAGGGTGGGGGAAGCCCCTAATGTCTGATCAGAAAAATGCATTTTTTTAAGTATTGGCTCATCAAAAACCTATAATGTTATACCTCGTTGAAGAGGTCTTTTCATGCTTTATTTCGTGGTGAATGCGTAATGTCATTTACCTCAATATGGAAACCTATAGATGGCGTTATTTCAAAAGAATGCCGTTTTATGGATTTTTCTCAATAATTTTAAATGCAATGCTACAATTTTCTTTACATAAATGAATTCAGTACAAAAATTGATGAATATAGTATGTTTGAAATTTCTAACGAAAGTGGCGCTATTGGCGCTATTTATCCAAGTTTAGATTATTTCACGTTTTCTTAAAAAAGTGAAATAACAGGAAAAAGCTTTTTATAGGTTAGTTTGAAGAGCATAAAAATAGCGTCAATTGACGCCAAAAAGGGTTCGATATCTTTTTTTGTTATCAAGTTATTCGCAAATTAGAGATTAAAAAATAAATAATAACGATGCTAACGAAAAGACATTTCATTACCAAAACAAAATTCGTTTATAAAAGAACCTACCTAAGCACGCAGCGAAGGTTAGTTAAATTCCTACGTTGAAAATAATGGCATAACATCTTTACTTTTGTTAAAATTTAATTGATCTTTCGTTACATACTATCAATATCTGTTATTATTTTTATTATTTTCAAGATTGTTATTGACTCACTTATTTGCGTGGGGTTAACAGTTAATGTTAATGTTGAGATTTTCAAATAAAGAGTTCTAAATCTCTCTAATAATTGGCATTATTACATTTTACATCAAAATAATAAAAGTACCTATGTATTAAATATTGAATAATGGTAAAAGAATAATCTTTAATTTACTGTATTCTGGGGTATGTAAGTTTTTTTTACACGTCCTTAAAAAAGAGCTAAAAAACAAGGATTGTCATTTAAAAGAATCATCAACAACATCATATCTCCCAAATGGGACGTATCTGAGCATTTTTGTTTAAATAATTATTTTGTGTTTGGTACATCAAATTTATTCTATATTACTTACTTACGGTGTAAATATTTTCATACTGTAGCTTTAATCTGTTCATAAAATGTTATAAAATTTTAACAGTAACTGATAAAATGTGATATGAGTTTTATTTGTAGATAGATGATTTCAGTACGCACACTGTGTAAAGGAAGTGGGTAGGGTGAGGCCAGTGGGATTGGTTAGGAAATTATGAAATAGCGATCATATTTACATTTAGTATAATGACTGAAAAACAAATTGCCAGGAACATGAATCACTTCAGAAAGAGGTGGTCTCCTGGTTGATAATAATCGTAAGAATAGCAATTACAAGTAAGTATTAATAATTTTGATTGAAAATACTAATGAGATAACGATTCTGGTTTGCTATTTTTGGCTATGAAAAACACTATGTTATGTGTTTCGTTCTGTCTCTTCAGTTTATCTTATGTTAAAACAAATTAAGTTGATGCTGTTGTTATGGTTAATCAAGTTTTATCTTCTTTGCAGAAGTTTTCAGAAATTGGTAATCAAATACGAAAAGTTAAAAGTTTAATTTTTCCATGTTCTTGAACATGTACATATTTTCAGGCAATTTTTATGAAAATTACAAGATTATTTTAAGCTAAAGACCTCGCAGTAATATGGACCAGGAAATATAGGTGATTTGTGAGACAGCATGCGGATACGGTACATATTGTTCTACGAGTACACTATTTTTACTATCTGCTCACAAAAAATCAGCCTGACCGAAGAATTATGCATGAAATGGTCATTTTCGGGATAGATTTCCTGGTCTAAATAACGAATGTTGAATTTTGAAGTCTGAAGGCATTTTAATTCATAATCATGTTAATAATAATATGCCAGGTGTTTTCAAGTTTTCTATTTTTGTCACCAATTTGTACTGTTTTTTAAAAAGAGATTACATATTATATTCTCACTGATAAGATGATGATTTATCTGTGAAACAAGTCATACGCTTGTACTTATTTAAAATCTTTTGATTCTGGGCTGGGTATTATTTGCATGTGATTGATCTGATGCTGCATTTTGGCAGATATTGATGATGAGTATAATAGTTAATAGAGTAATAAAAAGTTTTATACAGATAAATGAAGCAATAAATATCGTGATAATGTATAGATACCTTAACAATCTGTATGTCAAATGTAGAATTCCAATTTATTTTTATACAAGGCGACTCACAAGTAATAGTATACAATCAATAATGAGCATACCTTAATGAAATATTATGTAAAAAGGTACAGGATATTAAAATTTATTTATATGGTGTAATTTGGGGGAGGAAAATAATAATACACTTTTAATTTTGATTTGGCTCCTAGTAACTTTTCTATCCTTAACTTGACCTCACACTTCATATTAAAATTGCAGTTTTCTGTTATCTTAATTAAAAAGGCATCTTTTAAAACTAATTTTTTACCCTATTTCTTTTACTCTATTTTTTAAGCTAATTCAAACTAATTAAAAAACCATGGGGTTAGATATATTTTGCATACCTAGATTTTTGGTATCGACCATTGTTTGACTTAATTTCATAATACTTTTTTAAATATTTTTTTTATTTGTTTGTTTGTATTTTAATTATTTTTAATGATTGTCAATTGTTTTCGTCAGACAGTTTTCCTCCCTATATATTTTCGCAAATAACTGCGATTAAAGCGATTAGAAATGCTCGTAAGCACTAGCCATATTTGCAGGTACTTTTGAAAAACCAGTTGCATTTACGGCATTTTTAATCAGTCGTCTAGCATGGCAAGAAAGAACTGTTAACGCTCCAACACGCCATCGTCGTGGCATATCAGGCTATATATAGGCTGAGATAAGAAACAAAATTCTGTTTCCTGCCTCATATAATACGCGATAACGTACGTTTGTGTAAACTTTTGTAAATTCCACATAGAAAAGTTTGAAATTATGTTAATTATATGTGTGTACATATTTTAACTGCATGACAGGGTGTTTCTGAAATAAGTGTACTCTTAACACCCTGTATATAGTGGAAGCTTGTCTTATCAAAGCGGATTCTGGTAGCTTGTCACAGATTACCAACAGTGTTTATGCCACATAAAAATGAGAATTTTTTAATTGGTCCATTAAATAATAGCAATTTTGAAGTGTTCTAAAAATATACTGTCATATTACGAAAGCTATTTTTATCTTTATGCTAAATTAGAAGTAATAACAGATTTTGGTTAAAATTGTAGGTGGATAAAACCCATAGAATCTTCGGTGCATCGAAAAATATAGATCCACCGCTGTTGCAAACTACTCATATCTATTTATCTTTACCTACAACATTACAGTAAACCCAAATGTGTGAAATTACAAAGTAGAATTCGTATACCGTGAAAGATGGAAAGATTAACAAAACAGTTTTAGTTAATAACACACTTTGTTATTCTTCTACAGTATAGTATAACCCGTTAAATGATTGTCCTGTACATCTAGGAATATAAACGTTTGTAAGTAAAAAAAAACTAGATAGAATATACCTGTTTTGTAGTAAGGATTATACACGCGTGATTCAAAAAAATTGTAAATCTAAACCTGAAACCTTCTGTCGTCTCCAGATGGTGCTGACTTGATTAGTCAATAGCGTGCCAAATGTTGAGGAAGTCTTTTGAACATGGAATATTATGTATAAATATTTATTTGTGTTTGATTTTAAGTTCGACAATACATATTCAAGTTGCCTTAATGAGAAAATTCATATTTTATAACCAAGGATTCATTAGTTTTATGTCTCCAGGTAAAGAGGGCTGTTATAAACAACCTCAGCTTTAAAGACAATATTAGCAAATACTGGATTTAATAGAAAAGTTATGTGTTCTTCTTTCATTGGATCATAAATTTTTAATTGCGAGCTTAATACTCTAATGAAATCTAAATTTCATTACTTATCAATATTATTGATTATTAAATTTAAGACCTATTATTGTTTTTCTCCATGGTCTCATCTTTTCCAGTAATAATTTATATTTTTATTTCCCAAGTAATAACATCGCCAAGTTTACAAGGCAGTATTTTGTTTAGGTATTAATTTAATGATAACGATGAGACTTACTGGAAAACGATTACTGTAAATTATTTATTGCTTCAGGTAATTTATACTATAGTTTTATATATTCTGGATTCTAGATTCTCAAAGAGGAACAGTTACATTTAAATTGATACTGAAATATTTTTTTCCCTTTATACGTTGAAATTCAAATAAAACCTCAGCTGGATCGCATTGTACTTGGCACGAAAAAATACAATGTCGGACGCGAAATCGACTCTTCCCAACTTAAAATTAAACAACGTAAAAATAGAATTTATATCAGCGGGGTATTGTATTGCATTTTATAGTGTCTATTTTAACTATAAACAACTGGATGTGGGCCAAGACTGTGCGTATAATGAGTTCGCAATGAATTGTAGACGGAATTGACAAAAAAGAAACAGGTGAAGATCAGGGGTGCCATTTCATTACGCTGCGCTGCCTTGAAAATAGTGACTTGCACTTTAAAGGTTAGAGTTGTGTCCAAGATACTCTATTTAATGGTGTCTTCTTTTAGGATCGACCCGGTATATTTAATTTACATTGAACCTAAGAAAATTAATTTTTAAACTAAAGAAATTACTCGTTTTTCGAATAAGATACAGATCTTTGTTTAAAATACAAATAGGAATTAAACAGACTGTTCCAATTTCCAAAATACTCAGTGGGGGTTCCTAGTAACTGTCTTTTGTAACCACGTTGTGTAACATGTACCTCATTTTTTTGACTTGATTGAAATTAATACCTACCCACAAACATATTTACATTGCAATTAAGATAAAGAAATATTTTCAACGTATGCAAAGGAAAAATTTGAATTCTTGAATAATTTACTTGTTTTACTTATTTTGTCGATAAAAAAATAAGTGGCCTCGATTCTAAAAATAATTTGTGGGCGGCAGGGAAACAGCTAAATGAGACTGTCTAAAAACATTCGAATTAATGGATTCAATTGTTTTATGTTTGTAAATTTTGTAAATTTGGTTACAAGGCTTTTTCGTTTGTAGTAATATTGACAGATGTATTTGTGACGACTGCTTTAAAATAATAATAAGTATAACTTGGATTTTATGCTACTAAAAATAAACAGATTTAATCAGACATCCTGTATTTTTAAATCAATAATATCAAATTTGATTATTTATTACTGTTAAAGGTACAATTTGTACAAATGACTCATATTTGTTTTTCAATTTAAACAATATTTTCATCGCTTCATACTACAAACAGTGCGTTCGAATTTTGCTGTAATTATTTAAATGACTCTAATTAATATCCAGGGTTATTACAGTGCCAGAGTTTATCATAATTACACAGGCTATTTGACGCTGGGTATTTTAATTTGGAATATTATATCACCATTATTGCGAAAAATCGCAATTTACATAACCCAGTCAAAAAAATATCAATTCAATTTTGCTATGTGCGACAAAAAACTTAATCCCTTCAAAAATATGGTTAACTATCATAAAATTTGAATATTTTTGAGGGATGGAATGTGGTGACTTTGGTGGCAACGATGTAGAAAGCAAAAATAGTCTACATTTAGTTTTAACAGCAAATAAGTTTTGTTACTTCATAAATATAAATAGATTTGATAAAACGTATGGTATGTATGGCATATATATGTATAGGTGAGATATGTTTTTGTAGATCATACTAAGAAATAAAGATTATAGATTGTAAAATGATTAGCTAAACTTTAATGGTGGACATTACAAATCATAAAAATGTTCCTACAACCATTTCTTCAGAAACTCCTCATTTTCGAGATATAAAAATTAAAGTTTGTTGTAAAAATATGTAGTTTAACTATTATTAAAGTTATCACGTTGTCTATGAATAAAATTACATATTATTTACCTGGTTTCCCTCAAACCTGTTTTTTTGCAACTTGAAATGAATTGCACTATTTTATTCATTTTGAATACCCTTTATATTTAGAACGATGCGTTTTCGTATACATGTTTATGGGAATTGTTTTTGTTAATATGAATCTTAGAAGCCGCCAATAAAGTTTGATCAAATTTTTTAGTTACACCCTGTATAAACAGAAGTCGTAGAAGCCTTCGCTTCGAGTTACAGAGTGTTGAATTAAAAAAGACCCCATTTATTCAAATATGAAATATGTCTTGCTTTACAAATATGTAAACCTACCTGACGATGACCCTGAATATTTTTGAAATTGTATAAATGTATTTAATTCCGGTTGGTTTTCTAACAAAGAAATACAACATGTATTTATTCGAAAAACGGTAGAATTCTCGAGCTATTTTTGTATAATTTTTTTTTTAAATTTCTGATTGGCCTACATTGTTGAGTAAATTGAAACTTGTTTCGAATCAATTTTTTTTTTTGTTAAAAAAATCAATGGCGTAGGCACCATTAATTTTGAGAAGGATAGTAACCACCCATAAAATGATGTCTATATACAGGGTGTCCGCGTTTTTTGTAGCAGGACTTTCACAACTTGTACTAAAAGTCCTTTTAAAAAAAAGTTTATGTAAACATATATGTATAGATGCGTCGTTTTCGATTTACAGAGTGTTCAAGTTTAAAATGAGAATTGTTTTTTTATTCGTAAAACGAAAGCCCCTTTTTAGACTTTGTTGAAACTTGGCAACTTTGTTTGTAATAATAATACTCATTTTTTCATATAATTTAATTTGTTCTATTTTCTCCAGTGGCGTCACAAGAAGATACCAGCTTGATAAAAATAGAAAAAAAATATGGTACGCCACTGCTTTTTAGTAAGTTTGAAATTTTACTCAGATTTAGCTATCAAAAATACAACTTTTTTTGTTATTTATTTTTTGTCCTATCTCGCTTTGTTTAGTCAGAAATAAAACATTTTCATGAATAGGTTCGAGATTTGCTTAATTTATTTATTTACTTGTTACAAAGTGTGCCGTGAATATGTCTGTTTTTGAGTTGCCAATGATTTTTTGTTGGGACCTTACATCCTGCCCAATAGATTAAGCGGTCAATTATTTCTTGAATTTTTAACTACCCAGCATGATAACATGCTAGGCGATGTTCCTTTTCAACAAAGAATAGACTCGTTTTTTCAATTAGATAGATGCCCTTCCCAGTACTCTTTGGTGGTGCGAAACTGGCTGAATACAGAGTATCCACAGAGATGGGTGGATCGTGGAGGTCCAGTTGGGTGGCCTCCGCGATCGCCTGATGTAACACCTTTGGAT
The DNA here is from genome assembly GCF_000390285.2 of Anoplophora glabripennis. Lineage (NCBI taxonomy): Eukaryota > Metazoa > Arthropoda > Insecta > Coleoptera > Cerambycidae > Anoplophora > Anoplophora glabripennis. Next base: position 933,793 of record NW_019416303.1, on the reverse strand, counting down.
TTTTTTGTTTGGGGATTTATTAAGGATGCAGTTTACTCTACGCCTGTTAACTCGCAAGTGGAACTTGTACGACGAATCCGGAACGTTGCTCTCAGAATAACTCCACATCATTTGAGAGACGTTAGGCGGTCTTTGATACGTCGCTGTAATTTGTGTGTAGAACGAAATGGCGGGCATTTCGAACAGCTCCTTTGAGATCTATTTATACAATAAGTTGTTTTTCCATACCGTGTTGTTTATTTTTTTTATTATCTTACAATAAACTGTGTGAAACAAAAAGTTTTATTTCTGTCTAAACAAAGCGAGAGAGGAAAAAAGTAAATAACAAAAAGGTTGTATTTTTGATAGCTAAATATGAGAAAAATTTTAAACTTACCAAAAAGCAGTAGCGTACCATATTTTTTTCTATTTTTATTAAGCTGGTATCTTGCTGTGACGCCACTGGAGAAAATAGGACAAATTTAATTATGTGAGAAAATGAGTATTATTATTACAAACAAAGTTGCCAAGTTTCAACAAAGTCTACAAAGGCGTTTTCGTTTTACGAATAAAAAATCAATTCTCATTTTAAACTTGAACACTCTGTAAATCGAAAACAACGCATCTATACATATATGTTTACATGAACTTTTTTCTAAAGGGCTTAGTACAAGTTGTGAAAGTCCTGCTATAAAAAACGCGGACACCCTGTACTATATGACTTTTTCTACTTCTGATAATTATGTATATTGAATTTAAAAAGATATATGTAACAAATCTTTCAATTTTTTTGTAAAGAAAATACTCTTAGACTTCTTTTCAATTTAGTTTTTTTTTTTTAGTTTTGTTAGTGCAGGGCCTATGGTGAGGCCCAGGGCTACAAGCTCTAAAAAACGATATTAAATTTCAAAACCTAAGCAGGTTTTTGTTTGATTAGAAAAAAACAGCTAAAATTCATTTTGTCAGATCTTGCCGAGGCCCCTCAATCTCGTGAGGCCCGGGGCTACAGCCCCCGTAGCCCCCCCCCCTAATCCGGTTAGTGACAATATTTATTCTGCTATTATTTACCCCGTCGTTGAGAGTATTCATTCAATCAACAACTATCAAAATTTAAGCAATAATGTGAAACACATGTATCATAATTTAGCAAAATAAATGTTAATTCTTTTGGTTTTCTTTTTCCTGTATTACTTCATCTTAAAATAAGTTGAATTATTCTGTTAAATAAAATGACGTTTTACCGCCATGCATGTTTGTAAATTTTCGATTTTTCAAATTCTCCTTCCGTACTTCCTTCTGGCATATGTGGAACTTTAATTAGTTTCCCCTGATTTAAGTACGTAATTTTTTCTATTTATTTTTTCATTGCACTCTCGCTATTACCACTACCGCCTAAGAACTCTTCCCGTAAAAATAGCCTCAACCTCAAAATTAAACATTTTGCTTATTTCTACACTCAGCAACTGTTAAAATTGGTTATAACAAAAAAATACACGTTCTCTATGTATATGATCATTTATTTTTCTGCCTGGAACACTACATAAAAAGATGATTTGTAATACGCATACCGACGCGCACGGATCATATTTTTGAAAAAAAAACCTGGAGCACGTGCGAGCGACATTCGTTTCACGTCACCTTAATTTATTTTGATATTGCAGATAATTTCATGCATTAAAGATATATGCTAAGGAGTTAAAATGGCGCACGGTGTACGGACGTCTAAAAATAAACCTGACATGTATATTTACTACTCCGTATAACCTTGTACGATGCAATTCTGTTTATTAAGAAGTTTTTAACAAATTATGTAACTCATATTTATATCTCCCATTAGAGATGTTATATTGTTTAAAAAATATACTCGTAGCCCAGCCAATAATCATGTTTAATAGTTTATTTTTAGTGATTAGTGATGTTTGAAGATTCGTAATATAATTTTATTACTTGATTTTATTATAAACAAGATGTATGTGGTGGTTATCGTTTTGAGATTAACCAAGTGTGACCTAGAATCATTCATAATTTTGTAAATAATCACAATGTCTTATTAAAGATACATTACTTAAATGTATAAATTTACAATCGCCGATTAAAGTAATAAAACTAATAAAGATAAACCAATCATGTTAAATCATTTCTTCTGACGCCCTGTGGATGTCTACATATGGCTTATCATTAACGCTTAGTGGACGTCACTACCTGTATTTTGTATTTGTTTCAAAATCATGAAAACATTATGTTGAAATATTTACTTTCAATGTAGGTGCCATATACATATACAGGGTGTCCCTGAAAAGGATGGACAACGCTTGACCAGAGGTTCCTTGGATGTAAATATGACTATTTAGCCCAACTTACTTATATACAAAAGTGCGCGCCTACTGAGATATAGCCTTCTAAATATAGAATAGATAACCTATTTTTTTTCAAATAATTTGAAAACTATTTTTCTTAGAAACTTCAAATTTGGTACACTTATTTTTTTATATAAGGGCAAGGTAAATATAGAATTTGGAGAGAATACATATACAGGATGTTCTATTTCTAGTGCCTGTGCGCCACTGGCTATCCCGTAACTTTTTTGTGTGTATGCCAATGACGACAGAATTTATATTTTTAAAAATAAGCACTATTTTAGAAGATTTTTTTGCTCTTACAAAATTTCGATATCGTTTATGGATTTCGAGTAAAATTCGCATTTTTTATACATTAAATATAGGCAAAAATTCCGATTTATAAAAAATAATTTATAACTGCAGCCTCAAAGCAGGGAATAATAATGAAAAAACGTCACATTAAAAAAAATAACTACACATTTTTGGTATTAGTATTATCAATCAATAAAATAAAAATCAACACTAATATTTTAAATAAACAATATCAACTAATAATGTAAGAAAGTCAACATTAACATTTTAAATAAACTGATATTTGTAATCACATTAAAATAATATTACAGTAAATGCTCAAAGTTACTTTCTTGTTCTTAAACGCAAACATTAGTTCTTCGAAAATTAGAAATTATCCAATAATTGTGCATTACCTCTCATAACATTAATTTCATGTTGTATTCTTTCCCATATTCGTTTTCTGTATTTACTGAAAAGTTATTTTAAACTGTGGTCCTCAACGCTCCCCAAATGAAATAATTACATGGGTTTAGGTCCGGGGATCGAGGTGGCCATTTTAAAGGGGCATTATTTCCTCTACCTATCCACCTGTTAGACCTTTAATAACCTGTAATACCTACCTGTACCCTGTAATACCTGTAACCTGTAATAACTGGTCTTTTAATACTCTATTAAAGGAACTTTTTGAAAGCCAACCTCTGCCGCTAAACGCCTTTTATTTACTTGAGGAATTTCTTCGACCCTTTCCAAAATTTGTTCCTCCAGCTGAATAATTCCGGCCGTACATTATCCACGATTTAATGTTACAGGTAAAAAACGTCCTGTTTCCCGAAGGCGTCTCTCCGCATTAGCAAATGTTTTGTGATTTGGAGTTCTTCGATTAGGAAATCTTTCAGCATATGTTCGAACAGTAGCACAACAATTTCCTTCACAATAACCCAAAACTACTAACATATCAGTTTGTTCAGCAAAAGTATAAATTGCAATAAAAAACAAAGTAAGCTAAAATTAAATCACAGCTAGCTTGACACAGAACCTTTTAATTATTGTTATGAATTTGTTTCTCTGTTATATGGCACCTCGTACTAGAATGTTCTATTTATCTTAAACTGATTTTATATTATTTAATGTGTAAAAAATGCCAATTTTACTCGAAATCCATAAACGATATCAAAATTTTGTAAGAGGCAAAAAATCTTCTAAAATAGTGCTTATTTTTAAAAATATAAATTCTGTCGTCATTGGCGTACATACAAAAAAGTTACGGGATAGCCAGTGGCGCACAGGCACTAGAAAGAGAACATCCTGTATATGTATTCTCACCAAATTCTATATTTACATTGCCCTTATATAAAAAAATATGTTTACCAAATTTGAAGTTTCTAAGAAAAACAGTTTTCAAATTATTTGAAAAAAACTAGGTTATCTGTTCTATATTTAGAAGGCTATATCTCAGTAGGCGTGCACTTTTGTATATAGGTAAGTTAGGCTAAATAGGCTTGTTTTCATCCAAGGAACCTGTGGTCAAGCGTTGTCCATCCTTTTCAGGCACACCCTGTATGTACATACGTATGTATATTCAAGTACATAAAAATACATTTTACTTTCTTTAAATCGTATTGCGCTACGCGTATGAGACGGTACACATTAAAAAAAAAGTATATATAAAGCAGTTGTCGCTTTCTCATCATGTTCATGTTGCGTGTTCCAATGTAGGTCGTAGAAAATTTAAGAACACTACTCTTAATTCTGCCTTGTACAATTGTTCGGCTGTTTTTTTTTATCGTTCCGCGATTTATAATTAAATTAAGCATCTTTCGAAAAATGTGCCCATAGTTTTTTTATAATAAAATAGAACTGTGTCAAATTTCACTCCCGTCGTTCGTATTCGGTTCACGTATGTGGAAGAGTGAACGGCGTATTATAATTAGAAGGCCTAGTTGAACATATGTTTAGAGAGTCAGAAAGTTAGTCAGGATGTTGCAGGAAAATCAGAAAAATTTGAATTTGGGTCGTTGAAATGCCCGGATACGTTTCATTTTCGAGAGGCAGGGTGTTGAAATTTAAAAAACATCACATTTCCTAAAATACGTCGGAAAATGTTTAATGCTGGCAGAATGGCGAAATTTGGGATAATGTTTAATTAAAAGGAAAAATTTACTGAATATATAGAGTGTTTCAGAATAACGTGTACAACTGAAGACCACAGATTCGTGGACTCAAAATAGACAGATTTAGGATAATTCACCTATATACGAAATCGCCTCGTTTGGCCGCTAGATGACCTCAAAGTTCGTGAAAAATTTATGAATTTTGTAAATAACTCGAATACATATTAATCGAATTTGATTATTTTTAGGGTGTGGACTTTTGCTTTCAATTTTAAAAACATTCTGTATAACACCAAAATTTGTAGATTTAAAGTAAAAATCCACACCCCAAAATTAATCAAAATCGATTCATACGTATTCGAGTTATTTACTAAATTCAAAAAAATTCACGAACTTTGAGGCCATCTAGCGGCCAAACGAAGCGATTTCGGATGTAGGTGAATTAGCCTAAATCTGCCTATTTTGAGTCCACGAATCTGTGGTATTCCATTGTACGCGTTATTCTGGAACACCCTGTATAAATAGGTATACCAGTGGCGGAGATACCCTGAGTCGCTGTTATAGTCTTGCCGAAATCAGTTGAACATGTATAAAATCGCCTAGCAATAAAATTCATAGGCGTCCCTAAAAAAGTTTTCTGCTAAAGGTAAAAAATAATAATAATTTGTAAAATTTCTATTATAATGTTCATTTGGCCAACATATTTTAATTATTTATGTCCTCAATTTTTTTGTATAAATTGTTCGCCGAAATACGTCTCTCGTCATCATCAATATTTTAAATTTTTTGTTTTCGCTTATGATTTTTCATTTTCTTCCTTTTTTAAACGATCGTAAATATTTAAAATGAGACACTGACATTGAACATGTAAATCTTTATTTTTAAATTTTAAGTCTGTTTCATCAACAACGGTTCTACTAATTCAATATTGTCTGGAAGTATTTCATTTTATTCCGTTTCAAAAGGTCTCCAAAATGCCATGTTGTAATAATATTAGTAAACCAAATATTCCTCTTATTTCTCCCTTTCGCAATTGTAATATGAATGATTAATAGAAGGTGCCTATAATAAATTAAAATTACCTGAATCACACCAAATTCCGCATTGCTAGGCAATTTTCTGACAACTGAAATTGGTGGCCGGTCGCCCAATGCGGCTGTGTGTGCGCCGTTTGTCCGCGTGCGCATTCTTCAACTGGGCGACCAGACGTGTATGATTAAATAAATATGGGAACAAGTTTTTCAAATATTTCAATGCCCAGTTGTTGCGTAGCTACCGAACCTGGTACATACTGAGTACCTCTTTGGTCTTCAATTGAGATCGGAAAGACTATACTTCAAATTCAACATTTGGTTTCGAATTATTACCAATCGTAAAATATGTATATATTTTAATATTCTGAAAATAACGCGGAAAATTTCAAGGCACGTCTCTGCCACGGTAAATTGTTACAGTAGTTCCGATAACAGAACTTTATTGGATTATTCCTTTTTTGGAATTCTATTTCAATATTGTACGGACTGTAACTTTGGAACCTCGTCTGGAACTATTTGTTTTTCGAATAAAGTTGATAGAACTTTTCTGCTGGATAAGCAATTTTATATAGTAATCATTAGAAAAAAAATATTGACCTATCAGTTTTACATTTTGTTAAAGGTAGCAGAGATTGGATTTTGCATGATACATAAAATCGTATACTAGGAACAAAATCCTATGAGTTTTTTATGAAAAGAATAGCTCTGGAGTGGTGTTACTTTTAATAAAGTGCTTGCTAAAGGTAATGTAAGTGAAAAAAACAAAATATCTAGTGGTGTATCTCCGCTGTATATATATCCGAATTCAGTAGATTTTTCCTTTTAATTAGAAAGCCATGAGACCAAGTTCAATTTTCATTCTTCATAAATAAGTCTTCAATATATCTCGAAATATTGCTGGACATTTTTGCATAGGACTTTTTATCTTACTTTGACTACACGAATCCAACTTATAAGTTTTCCAGTTAATGCCAAAACACTCCACAGGACCCAAATAGAATGAAAAAATTGTTTCCTCAAGTAGATTTTATTGTTATTTTTCTTTTCGTAGATGTAAAACGAATATTTATAAGTTCTGCACGTGAACTTAAAAAATGATTTTAAAATATCCAAAAACCTACCGCTCGCGCGCCGAACAAATTGTAAAGTATCACTTCTGACAGCTTACTATACTACCAAGTAAATTAGGCATTTTTCCAAAGTTTCACGAAACGCCACCTTGCTATTTTTAAGCCGGTGACATTCCGCTATTTTCGCATACATATATCTCAATCCCAGCAATTTGAATTATGTCACTTTATCCATCTACATGGAATAGAAATGACCCTGTCAAAAAACGAAAATAAAACCGCCACTCTCTGGCGATGGTCCAGAAAATTAACCTCCATTCAGAGCAAGATCCGGGGAAGCGCACCAAGCTGTCACCCACGAAGACGAAGTTAAAAAAGAAGATTTCGTCGAAGGAAGAATTTATGTATAATGTTAATGAGAAAACTAGAAATACTGACTTTTCAATGTGGGTTATGTATGAATGAAGGTTCTTTATAGTGAAATTAGTAGAAAAGAAGTTTGGACGATAATAGGATCATGTCCATAAGTAAATTCTATGTAAAATAACTTATCCAAATACTTATCAAATAAAGTCAGTAATTTGCCCAATTACATCTTTTTTAACACTGATGATATTATCTTTTTGAATTACACGCTAATGGCCCACGTTTAGAAAATCAAAGATCTGGTGCATGCAAATCGCCAATTGACTGTCAGAGAAATTGCAGAAGAAATTAGCATCGGCAACTACTTGAACAATTCAGTGATGAAACATTCATTCAAAAAATCAAATTTGAGACAAATTTTCACTCACCACAATGAACTGGCAAGGGATTTCCACGCCCCAAAAAACCGCGTCAGACTCGATCCAATGTCAAAGTGATGCTGACTGCTTTTTCGACTTTAATGGAATTGTGTAGTTTGAATTCTTGCCTACTCGCCAGCAGATCTGACTCCTTGCGACTTTTTCTTCTTTGCGAAGCTAGAATCAGTGCAGAAAGGACGCTGTTTTGAGACTATTTATAACATCAAATAGCCAATTAAATGGGCCTTTAAATCGCAATTTATTTCAGCTTGCCTGAATTTTTGATATAAGTTAGTTTGAGGCATCTAATAACAACAAGTGACAGTAATTTGTTTTCAACCCCCGGCCAGGGGTGAAAAAAAGATAAAATAAAGGGGGTTTTCAAGATAATTCAAAAGGGGTAAGAGCTAGAAAAAAAAGTTTCTTTAAAAGCCATTTCAAATGCAGGACTGCTTCAAAAAGTGGGAACACAAGGCCCAATAATGTATGAAATTAATAACAAAGTTCAAAAAAATAAAGTACGGTTATTTTCTTAACAGGCCTCGTATCTAGTAAACGGCTAGAATTATTCGTCTCTGATTGCTTAACCATTGCAATTGCATTTACTATCTCTTTCACAATGATAGAAATAGTATTGTGACATTTCTTAAATGGTTTTTTCTGTTTTCGGATATTTTATAAGCTTGTACATTAAAAAAAATAAATAAAAAATCGCAAACAACCTCCTGCACTACAAAAATAGATTTGATTACTTTGCGGGCAGTTGGATGCATTTGAGATTAATTACCCAACCGCAGTAGTGTTATAACAACAACCTCTTTTTTTTTGATATCGGGACATACTTTTGTGAATGGCTTTTTGTAAATTCATCCAATAAAATTAAGTACGTAGTCTACTTGACTGTTGATTATGAGTCTCTTTAAAACGAGAATCACTCGTACCTTCAAAATATATTCCATCCTTCAGAACACGTCTTTCTATAAATTGCTTATCGTCTTCTTCTTCAGCCTGTTCATGATTCATTAAACCCAAAATTATAAAATCATTTAAATGCAAATTAGCCTCTACTTAATGAAAAATTGATTAAATTGGTTTTTGCGAGTGGACAAATATTTTACAAACTATTGTGCAAAGATAAAAAGTAAACAAGAATTCGGTACAAGATACTATTTTTAAAGAAATAAAAACCCAAGATATTGAAAGAAGAATTGCATATTGAGAGCGTAGAGTGGAAAATTAGAAGTTAAAGTAAAACACTTATAAAGTACATACATTATTTCGTAAAACAGTAGCACTCTTTAGTATAGTTTTAATTTTGTAGAGTGAAAAGTGAAAAGTACCGTTGAGTGATACTAGTTCTCACTCAACGATAGTACCTACTTGCTAAGGAACAGTTCCCAGGTACCAATAGTGCAACCGTCTTGATTCTTATGCCTCTTTGATATCATTGACCGATGTGTGTAAGTTATTTGGATGAAAAATTGCAGACGCGATAATCAATTCGATAATATTAATAATGATAATAATGATAAAATTGACAATATTTTTTGTCTGCATACAGAAGCTTGTGCTTTGTTATTCAAAATTCAATGGGTTTTGATGATACTTAAATTTAAAATTTATTACAGGTATTATTCTTTAGTTAAGTCTAAACTGGATTATGCTTCGATCATTCGCAAGCTTAACTTTAATAAATATTGTATTGCAGTCAAAAGTGTGCAACGCCGTTATTTAAAATTTCTATCCTTGAAATTAGACTGTTAGGATTCCGGAAATGGAACTACTAAATGGATTTTCATTTATTAACATTCAAGATCGGCGAAAAATTTCTTCCCTAATATCTGTATACAAATTCATTATCTCATAAGTGTTTCTAATATTTCAAATATTATGCTTTTTTTTGCCAGCACCACGGACAAACATTTTAAAATGTTTATTAACCCATCGGCCTATCTCCACTGTGAATGAGTCTTGAGGTGCGAATTTGTTTTTGCAGGCGCCAGTAAATTTTTTAAAAGCGAATTTACAAACTTTTAATTTCAAAATTTGTCCCTCTCTTTTCTTGGTCAAATTTCTGTAAGAATAACTAATGAGTATTTTACAACTACGCAACGTTTCAGACGTTGTGAAATAAACTATACTAAACAAATAACTCGCAAAATTTACAAATTGTGTGTAAATATGAGACGACCAGAGGAAAAAAAGTACCTTGTGTTTAAAATATTTTCGCGAATGAGCTTTTTGATGATTGTTGCAAATAAAATATTTAAAAATAAGAAATAAAAAATTCTGAGTTTTACCGACCGACTAAAGAGAACCCTCGGTATATAATTATTTAGGTTTTACCTATTTTTCACAAAACTGAACTTTTAACAGCATTTTTAATAACTTTTTAAAACTTTAATATGGTGAAAACTAGATCGAACTTAACGGACAAAGTAATTATGTTTCATCCCTTTTATATCATTATTTCTCCATAAGGGCCAATGTTAAATCGAAACTACGCAGTAATTTTGAGAAAATACGCAGTACTTTTTTGTAATTGCGTCGTAATTTTGGAAACTAACAAAAGTAAATGTACAAAACCCGGGATCGGGGTGGTCCGGATTCGCGATTCTGATTGGTCGAAGGGTGCATATAAAAGCGAACGTCGCGTGGGTAAAGAGCGATAATCCCGCTCGACCCCGCTCCATCCAAGGACATTTTTCGCAAGGATATTGGCGCGCGCGCGCGCGCGCTTGTAAGCTCATTCTGGGATCCACAGCCTCTTGGATATATTTCACTTCAGAATTTGAGATATTAAAACCATCTTTTCTTAGATTATATTTGTTTGTTTATTTATGTATTATATTTGTTGTTTTTTGTTTTATTGTTGCTTATTAGTTTCTGAATTTTTACCTTGGAACTTGCAATTTTCTCCCCGCCCCTTAATTAGTATTTATACTGTGTTTTGGCGTAATAAAATAAATTAATAAATACATAAATTAGCTTCAGTGTCTTTTGTTCTGCAAACGATTTGATTTTGGATTCTGCTGTAATAATAATACATATTTTATACACCTGCCAAGGACGTCAGAAACAAGAATCAAATCGCTGCTGTCACAGATAGCTCCTTTTTATAAAGGCTTAAATGCGACACTGCCAACTTCGACCTGAATTACCAAAAAGAACCAGCCACTGCGAACGAACTGTCCCAGACATAATATCGGTTTCCCACGTTACAGTTTCGAAACTATCTCTATAATCCATACTAATTTTCATTAACCACCGGTTCAGTAAACGTTAACTAATATCCATATCTGATCGGACATGAATATTTTATAAGACCGGCCGCTGAGCGGCAAAGGACATTCGCGAGGAACGTAGAGATATTTAGATTGATCGCATGTGGCCTTGCAATGACGCTGGAATTGTTTAAATAATTGCTTGGTGCTTGTACCGTAAGTGCGCACATGGTGAGTTACCCTGAGGTTTCTGCATCCTAATGGCATACTTCGACATTCCGAGAATTACATATCGTGGAGTAAATCGGTTGCCATTGTTCTTTGCAGCAGCATTGATGGGAAAGGGTTAATGTCAATTTACAGGATTGGAAATAGTTGATGTTGATAAAAAAATCTACATTCAGTAATTTAATAATAATAATAAATCGCGCAGTTTCTATTAATTTCAGTGTATGGTGTCTTAGAGAGAAGAAGAAAAGGGATAAAGGAAACGTGATTATCCGGAAAATTATTATTAGAAACCAAATCTTTTTGCAGTTTGGCTTCCTATACTGTACGTTGCGTAATATACCAAAATTTAATTTTACACAGAAACCTCGTTGTTTTTTTTTTATCATCTATTGTAGTAGTATGTGGTTCGAAAAGAATTCGACTATTTTCCAAGAAGCTACCCACGGGGCAAAAATCCTGCTAAAACTACCAGAACTATATGGAACCAACCACAGACGACTCACTACGAAGATTGGAAGGCGCAAGGCGGCAAGACACATTTTTACCACAGTTTTGAAATTTCCTCTCGCAAAGCCTAAACTACCGCCAAAAGCCATCGGCCGTACCAGGTGATGCTGTCAGTTGACAGCGTAGACGACAAAACCCGAAACCGCCACTGACAGTGCAGGAAGGCGCAAAAATTTTTACGCATGTTTTGAAGATTCTATGAAAACCTGAAAAGTCATGATTGCCGCCAAAAGCCATCAGCCGTACCAGGCGATGCTGACAGCACAGGCGACGTAGCATGACCTCGACAGCGCAGGAAGGCGCAAAAATATTCATCACCATTTCCAATTTTAGCAAAATGTAAAGGCGAAAAAAATTCGAAATTCGAACTGTAACAATGCTTTAGGATTACNCTTCCTTTGTCGGTTTATTCCTAATAAAATAAAATGTTTGAAAAACGAATAGTGGTCCATATCTCCGCAACCGTTACTTTGCGGACCCATGTTTATTGAGACTTTTCTGCTTATTTTGGTTCATACTATTACCTCCTGAAATATTTTACACTCTTTTTTTAACACCCTGTATACCAAAATTTAATTTTACACAGAAACCTTGTTGGTTTCTTTTTTTATCATCTATTGTTGTAGTATGTAGTTTGAAATTCACCCATGTTACGAAAAGAATTCGACAATTTTCCAAGAAGCTACCCACGGGGCATAAATCCCGCTAAAACTACCAGAACTATATGGAACCAACCACAGACGACTCACTACGAAGATTGGAAGGCGCAAGGCGGAAGACACATTTTCAGCACAGTTTCGAAATTTCCTTCCGCAAAACCTAAACTACCGCCACAAGCCATCGGCCGTACCAGATGATTCTGTCAGTTGACAGTGTAGACGACAAATCCCGAAACCGCCACTTACAGCGTAGGAAGGCGCAAAAATTTTTACGCATGATTTGAAGATTCTATGAAAATCCTGAAAAGTCATGATTGCCGCCAAAAGCCATCAGCCGTACCAGGCGATGCTGACAGCACAGGCGACGTAGCATGACCTCGACAGCGCAGGAAGGCGCAAAAATATTCATCACCATTTCCAATTTTAGCAAAATGTAAAGGCGAAAAAAATTCGAAATTCGAACTGTAACAATGCTTTAGGATTACAATTAATCTAAATCAGTTCACCAACTCTTTGCATAGGCCTACAATCTGTAAAGGACGTAGGGAGCCAGCGGAGGGAGTGTTCGAACGTCTACCCAGACAATAGGGAAAGTACTGAAAATTCTTATTGTTAGAACATGTATTACATTTTTACATTATTTCCTGCAGCCATGGCTCTATTGGTGCAATGAAAGTCTAATTTAAGGTAAAATCTATCTTAAACCGGGATAAAAATTTAAGATAAGCAAATCACCTCTAATAGATACCTATATCGGAAAAATTTTAAAAAATACGTACCTTGTCGAAACTCTATAACTTGATCTTCGCAGCTCAAAATTTAACGTTATGGTATGCGCAGACTTTTAGGTACGTCATTTTGTGACTGCTACTATGTGTGGATCAAATTAGCAGTCAGAAAATGACGTACCTAAAAGTCTGCGCATATGCGTAATAGGGATAAAGGTTTTCCCTTAACTGCATCAGCGACTTATTTTATGGGAGCGGTAAGTTCTTTCCTTAGCATTTTAAAATAAAGTTTTTCATCCAAGAGATCACAAGGGTTACAATCTGGTGACCTGACTGGCTACGCAGCTGTCCCTCCATGACCTACTCCCTTATTATGGGAAGTAATGTCTAAGATCCCTCGCACTTCGCGCCTAAAATGAGTAAAGATGATTATACAAAAGTCACAAGTAGCTGTCGCCTTTTAAACGATCTGGCAAGATAAAATGCCCAACAAGAATACCGTTGACAGAAGCTGGCCACATATTTATTGAAATTTTGAAAGTAGGGGGATTATCAACTGACCACCATGAGTATTGCAAAAGTTGTTAATTCCATTTTGGATAAAGTTTTGATTTATCCCACGTTGCTCTAAAAGCCATCGGAAAAACTAAGTCTGTTGGCATGGTCTCGTGGCTGTAAGGTTGGAACTTTTTGCATATGAAATGGGTACAACTGATCCTTCCTCAATGTCCAGCAATTTTTTTTGGTTCAGTTGTTAGGTCTTCGTCAGCAAGATTTAATATTTGTTCCAATACCCTACGAGTTTCTACATGCCATTGTGGTGCATAACATAAACAAATGACCACGATGAGGACTGAACCCGTAAGAAAAAAGCGTTCCGTGTGTAGCTGAGATGCAGCATTGGCATTCTGACAACACTCCCCATTAATTAATTACAATAATTATTGTGAGTGTATTATAAGCAAAATTATTCAAACAAAAGTCACGGTCGAAATCCACGATAGAACTGACATGAACATCCAAGAGAACATTTACAAAAAAATAGCATTAGGTTTCTGTACCCTTTGTTCAAATATGCAGGCGATCGATTTTTTTTGCAAAGTCCAGCTTGACTTTATTTACCTCTATGGAAGGCTGCAGCTGCCTTATTTTGGAAATATTTCCAAGTAAAAAGTAAAATATGAAAAAATTATAGTTTTGAGTAGTTCTACATGTTATTAAAAAATGCGACTCAAGAATAACACTGTATTTTATTATGAATGAAAACGCAACAGATATCTTCAGTTCACTTGGTGAAATAAAAAGATTTTGTGAATCAAACTTCTTAAAAAACAATATATTAAAATAAAAATAATACTTTTTTGTTACGTAGACATATGTGAAATATACGTATGGATGTGTGTGTATATTGTTGATACTTACCTCAGTTGGTATTTATATTGTTTTATTTAGTATAAATACATTTTCTTATGGTGCGATGTTATTTTTTAAGGCAATAATTTTTTTCTTATATTTGAACTATATCTAATGCAAAATTGCGGGAAAAGTTATTCATTTTCATAATGATTACGAATGTTTAAGAGTAATAAACGTGTTCTTTTAATTTTTCCCAAAACTATGATAGCTTGGATCAGAAAAACGGTTTGATGCATCAACCTGTCAATTTACAGTTATTGATCTATAAAAATTTCTCCCAACATTAGTCTTTTCATACACATTTGTAAATTATCTGTAGATTTTCTAAAAATCTAGTAATTTTTTGCACTTTTTTCAAATTGATGTCAATGATCAAAAAAAAATTGTTTCTTCGAATACCATGACAGGCCTTTGTAGAGAATTTATTCAAGTTTTCAAGTTTACCTTGGATTTACTGTGCAATAATTTCTTGCAGAGATATCGATGGTTAAAGACAAAAGTGTCATTTTTCAACCATCGACATCTCGGCAACCAATACTCGCACCAAGACCTTTCAAAAATCAAATTGAAGCTAAATAAATAGACTAACTAACCTATGCATTAATTGAGTTTGAAACAATTTTCCTGTGTAAATGGACATCTTTAAAAAAAAATTGGAGATTTTTTTCTCGAGATACCTATTTCTTTTGATTGTTTGATAACCGTAGCTCAAACAAATTTTTTGTCTAAAGATCTTAAATCTAGAGACTTAAAGCTTCAAAATGCTTTCTTTTTTAACTAGATACAACTATTTTTCACTGAGATACAACCTTTCGAAAATCACTAAAAAATTCATTAAAATTTTTTGTTCCTTTAATTTTTTCCAGTACATACAGGGTGTTCTATAAATAAAAACAAGATTGTGTTTCTGAAATACAGTACTGAGTTGCTTTTAGATAAAAAACTTTAAAATTCGTGCAGGAATAACGTTGATTTGTTTACATACAAATAATGAGAACAAAATAAATAGTGTTGTTACAAATTTCGTTCCATACAACCCAATTTTTTTATGTTTCATCAAATTAAATATGCAGGATTTAATTACAACTTATTCCGTGTCTCGACTTTGTCTCCAGCCAAAATATTGATCAAAGTGACCCCGACTTTTCGTAAGAAGACCCATTGCGCCTTAGTCATTCCCTTTAAGGGGCTTATTATTTTTTTACGACAATAATTCCCGGTACTGCCCGGCCATTTAGTGCAGATCGATGCGATTTGAATAAATAATTGTGTTCTTACGTGGACAAACGGACTTGGAAAAAGGCGATCAGCCGTAAAGATTACGAATGAACTTTGACCTCTGCCATATATACACGTTGTGCTTTGCGGATTTAATGGGGGGGATGATGATTATTCAACGCAGAAAGGGTAGTTTACAGCATTAAAAATATGGGAGAGGGTCGCAACACATTAATTTTAATTTTTGTAGTATGACTGGTCATGTTATATGATTTTTTTTGGTTCTATCTTTTTTTTCTTTTTCAATACTGACTTTGTAAGTTTAAAAAGCTTGTTGTCCGTCTCCACCTTCAAATATGGGTCTAAAACGACGCGTTCCCAGTGAGCTGGAAGTATGTCGTCACGTTATCGTAACCATATACGACTCGGGTTTCTCATTATGTCATAATTCCAGTCATCCTCTTCGACCACCTTTCCTCCCACCACGTCAACCGCTATTCTAAGTCATTTCTGCAGCCTGCACGCCATCCAGTAGGCGGTGATAAACATCCTTAAGGTCACTACTATCGGGCTGTCGTCAGTAGTCCAGTTCCAAATGAGTAAAAATGTAGTAACATAATATTATTTATCTCTATTAACTGAATTAATCTAAAAACTTTCATTTAAAAACGTTATTAGAACACAAGAGAGGATTATAAAGTGTGAATGTGGTAGTTGTTCCAATATTTTGTTTACAACTGCAGTTGTTTGGATTTATATCAAATATAGTATGTGCCTCTTATTTATAGTTCTTACTTCGTAAAATATATTTGCCCTTGAAGCTTCGTTTACTTTTATTATGAAAACAAAGGCTCTATTTTGGAGCTTGTTTGCTCAAATTTTTTTGGGAGGTAGCCTTACAGTTCTTATTTTTTAATATAAAGATAGGGGCGTTTTTCAAGTTTTTTTCTCTTGTAAATCTTAACCCTTAACAGTTTTCACATAATTAATTATTTTATTAATTAACATATGTTCAATACCAATCTCATTTGTCTAAAAAATTTTGATATATTTGATAATAAAAACAAAACGTAATTGAGAAATTAGTTTATCTTCTTTCGTGAATATTATTGGAAATGACCAATATTTTCATTAACAGGATACAGTCTTTCCGAAGTCAGTTAAACGTGTATAAAAACGTGTAACAATTAAATTTAATGAGTTTCATAGGCGTCCCTAAAAATGTTTTCCGCTAAAGGTAAAAAATTATAATCATTTCATCATTTGTATATAATGTAAAATAGAAAATGTCTCTTATATGTTCATTTGACCAGCAATATATTTTAATTATTTATGTCCTCAAACAATTTTATTATATTGATGGTAAATTTCGTTTTGTTCCGTTTCAAAAGGTCTCCAAAATGCCATGTAATAATATTAATAAAATATCCCCCTTGTTTCTCTCTTTCGCAATTGTAATATGAATGATTAATAGAAGGTGCCTATAATAAATTAAAATTACCTGAATGACACTAAATTCCGCATTGCTGCACTGCACTGTTATGCCATTTGTTGACAACTGAAATTATGGCCAGGTCGCCCAGTGTGGCTGTGTTTGTGCCGCGTTTGCCCGCGCGCTCATTCTTCAACTGGGCGACCAGACGTGTATGATTAAATAAATATATGGAACAAGTTTTTCAATTATTTCAATGCCGAGTGGCTGCGTCAGCGACTGAACCTGGTACATACTGCCAACCTCTTGGTTCTTCAATTGAGATCGGTAAGATTATAATTCAGTAAAAACATTAAAAAAATTATATCCTGGTTTTCATCATTCAGCAGGTTATCTACGGTAGTTTCTTATTGAATTCATGTAATTCTATGCTCTTCAAATCACAGATATTCAAATTTGATAGTTACTATTTTGCAGAATAGAAGAAATCTGAAATAAATGCAATTACTATTTCTTTTTCAATTGAAATATGTGTTATTAAAATTTGTAGTTATTTCCAATAATTATCGTGAAAGAATATTTCATTTCAAGTTTCTACACTCAACCGTTAGGTTTACAAATAATATACAACAGTCCTTACTTTTAAGACAAATTAAGAGCTGAACTTACAGACCCAATACACGAGATAGGAAATGTGATTTTTGGCGAGAAGTTTCTTATAAGCTTGGGTCCGACAATGCTGAGTAAAAAAATCACACGGAGATAAAAATACACATCAAAAATATATTTTTTTGAACATCTAATTCCAAAATGTGGTGAATAAAATAATACTTTTCTTTAAGGAAGCACTTTCAAAGAAAGAAAGTATTCTATTCTAAAACAGTACGAATTGCTTTCAAGTTTGACTTATACATTATACTAATTAAAATAAGTAAACAGTAAAGTGACGATAGAATCCTTTAATGTTGTTTTTAAGCCTATTAATTCTTGGGAGCTAACGAGAAAAAAAAACGTGTTTTAGCTCCAATTAAAATAAGAACCAGACTGTTCTTATTTTAAATGGTAAAACGCAGCAGTAAAATTTCAAAGCAATCCACTTTTGATTTTTAGAGTCTGCATCGTCCCATTGTAATAAAAAATTTATTGTCATTTTTTCGAAAATTGTGTATCGTCCAAGAGTACATTTTTTTAAAATACTTTAAAAACTGTTTATCCATGAGATTATTGCAATAGACAATATAGAGGTCTATGCTAAGTTTTATTTATATCTGATAAGCCATTTTGGAGTAAAGGTGTTTTTTGGAAAAGTACTTTATCATCCTGCAACTGTTCATTAAGCACTTTCTCTTTATAGGAAATTTTTTGCTTAAAATAATAAATAATATAATATCTCGTTTCACGTTGACACTATATTTTAGAAACGCCCTCTATACAATAAAAACCTTGTCCTAACTGCCTCACTAATGCACAGCTCAAACGATAGATGAGAAAGTTACATCTACAGCAAAAAAAATGCAAAAAAAAGTAGTCTAATTGCAACCCTAAAATATGTTATAGTCTTGTTGACGGAATATTGGGATACCCTGTATTATTGTTCAAATATTACGCTTTGAAGTGGCTTTTAAAATTGCAATATACAGGGTGATTCTTAAATGTGTACATATATCTTTATTTTTACCATAATCCACAATTCACGATGTATAAGTTCAGTGGAAGTCATTTTTGAAAATTATAAATATTTGTGCATATTTTGAGAATCGCTGCCCATGTGTAATGCGCATTTTATATGCGCTCCAACGATTTGTGAGTTTTCCAAGTCAAGTGTCAAGAAAATTATGTAGAATAGAACATGAATTTTTTAAATTTCAGACTGCAGATTAAATCTAAATGACCGCGCAAAGAGACAATTTTGGATAACTCTGAATAGAAGAACTTGATATTTGCTTTTTTATGAAAACAAAAAGAAACTCTCTCAAAATAGTCATAAATCCAGTTGTGTCTTAAATATGCTTTATTAAACTGTTTTTTATACATTGTTCTATGACTATGACCAGTAACCTACTTACGAGTAGATTAGACTAATGTTCATTGTCAGATTAGATAGGGAGCGACGGTGTTTCACTTTGTGGAATTTAGTTCAACATAATTTAAACAACTTGGTACCCAGGCTAACGACAAAAGCGAAAACACAACAAATATATCTACCCAAACACCACTAAAACACCTAACCGTCTATTGGTTTTTCATATCATATTAACTTAGTTTAGGTAAAACGTAACACGTCTATAAATGGTAACTGTTATTCAGTGTTTATACTTTTAAAGGATCAAACTGGTCAGCATTAAGTTTTACTCGCAGTATTTAGATTTGTCAGAAGAACCACCAACTATATACCAGTTTCGTACTTATTAGTTGTCGTCACACAACATATGCTATTGCAGAGAACAACAATCTTGCGGAGTAACTCACTGACTAGCATTGGATTATATTAATTCAACAACCTCACTGAAAATAGCTCAATTATTCGTCGATTGTACCGCCATGATATGTTAACGAGACTAATAAGTTTGAAATCGGCATAAGAATCGGTATATGCCTGGTAATTGTATATGCCTGGTAATCCTGTCTGATAATCGGTATGTGTCTGTTAATTGGAATATGCTTGGTAATCGGTATATGCCTGTTAATTGGTATATACCTGGCAATCGATATCTCCCTGGTAATCAGTATATGCCTAGTAATCGTTATATACCTGGTAATGCTACCTGGTAATCGGTATATGTCTTGTAATCGGTATCTGCCTGGTAATCAGTATATGCTTGGTAATCGGTATATATCTGGTAATCCTGCCTGGTAATCGCTATATGCCTGTTAATCGGTATATGCCTGGTATAATAATCGGTATACTCCTGGTATAATAAACATTTAAGAAGGAGTGCTCTTTCTTCCAGTAAAACCTTAATATTGTGCACATTGAAATAGTTCATTAGTGAGGATAAATATGACAAGTTGAGAATAGACTTATGTATGAAAACATTTCAAAAATTTTTAAGAGTGCAGTCTAAAAAAATGCTTGTTTATTTATTTGATCTATATCATTTTATTTAAACGAGAAGAGACGTCGAAAAACTTTTTTAATGAAAGTTGTTGAGAAAAATGAAAACTTTCGTATAAATATTTTTGAAATTGAGAAAACTACGACGACGAAAAGCTTCGATGGCGTTATAGCCATTAGGTCGGTAAACTTGCCAAGATGGAATATTACGGTTTCCAATTTGATCTTTCCATTTTCTTATAATGGCAGCTAACCATTAGTTCTAGGTCACCCTGTACAAATTTTAGGTTCAACCTGTGTTTTACTCGTTTGAGAATAATATTTGCTCAGGATTAAAAAGAAAGATCTTTATTTTCCTGAAGGTTTCGCAATGATTTACGCCACGTTTTATTCACACATATATTTTTTTTAATTCTAATGTTATTTACTGGACTAAAACTTTAGTATGCATGAACGTAGTATCGAAAGTGTGAAACATATGGGCATCAAATAATGACAGTTAAAGCCTACGTTTCGCTCTATAAGTGAGTCTATTAGGCGTTTTTATAGGCCTGTTATTTGGTCCAATAGACACATTATCGCGATGGATTATTTTTAGTAAATTCGTCAACTTTTATTCGAGGCGACTTGGGATTCTGTGAATCGCGTGGATTTAAAATAAAACTGGTCGTTCTCCGATTCTTGTTAAACTAATCGACCACACAAACGTGTAGGTTTTTGCTTGAAAGTGGACTCATTTGCATAAATCGAATCTAGAAGAATGTCGCCAGTTTTGGTGTAAAATAACAGTAAAGCATGCTTGGCAAATGTCACGATTATTATAAAAAATGTTAGACTGCTTCTAATCTACCGACTACAGACGTGACCGGTTCCAAAGTAGATTGAAATGGTCATATATTAAGACAAAATGTTAAGAAACGATTAAATTAAGCTAGCTTACTTAGCCCTAAAAATGCTTCGTTTAAAAATTACATGGTGTTTTAAATGAACTTTGATTAATGTCTTAAAACCGACGGAAGGCATCTGATTCAAATTTAGTTCACATTGTAAGGTCGCGGAAAGCAATAAAGTCATCATCACCAAACATCTGATTTCCTGCATCTGTGGGTACAGGTATGTGCAACCAATTTTTTTTAATTTCATCATCTCTCGGGAACAACAAACGCCTCTTGTTAATTTTTCTTAAAACTGCTTGAGTAAAAACAAAAAATTCCATTTGTTTTAAGAAATCAAACTTACTGTATCTGGGATACGAAAGACCTTAGTATCTATGTTTATACAGGGTGTTGCAGAAGTTATTTTATGAAAAAAAGTCCATATAAATGTAGGTCGAAATATGCTTCGTTTCCGAGATAGTGTTTAAATTTTAATTTTTTATTTATTTTTATGAATTATTTCAAAGTTTTAAAGATATTGACTCGAAATTTGATGGTTGTATTTTTTTTTAGAAATATTGACAGCAAAAAAATATCAAAACGGGAAAAAGTAAGTGGCGCACCATTTTTTTATTAAAAAAGTTTGTGGCACATTTTTCCCTCCAAAGCGTTTTTCAAATTTTGAATCAATATCTTTAAAACTGAAATCATTAATAAAAATAAAAAATAAATAAAATTTAAATAGTACTCTGTATCTCGGAAACGAAGCATATTTCGACCTACGTTTATATCAACTTTATCACAAAATATCTTCTGCAAACACCCCCTAACATATTTCGCAGTTATTTACAAACACCTTGTATATACTTTTATATATATTTAAAGAGATGAATCGGTTGTCCAAAAAAAATTCCTTCTGTTTTATGATATTGTCTGTAATTATTTATTTGTGGCTCTTTTTATTTGATTGGGCATTTCTGCTATACTAGAAAAAAATGTTTTTTTTTTAATAAATGACACTGTGCTAAAAGTATCAGTCAAAAGTTTGATTTTATAAATTCAGTTTTACTTAACCAGAAATATCCCACAATAAAAAAGTTGAGAGTTCTTCACGACACAATAGTTACTACACATTATTGGGCATCGGAAACTTTGTGGCGCCAATCAAATAAATAAATAAATAGTAGTAATCTATATTATGCTCGTAAGCGGTAAAACGCGTTGTAGTAGCAAAAAGAGGTTAAATCTGTTATCAAGTCGTGTGCCGCTCTATGCTCACGGTACACAATACTACTGATTGCCATAAGAACGGGTGCCATACACTTGACCAAGCAAAGTGTCAAACTCACGCACACACGCACAAACTATAATTAAATGCAACCGGGATTGTTCACCGCCACGCCAGGTCGACAGGGCAGGCATTAATGTACCGCTAGATACGTATCGAATAAATTGATCGATGCGAAGCGTCAGATCAGAGACAGGCATGTACATGTATAAATAAGTGTGGGATATTTTTGGTTAGGCAAAATTTATAAAATCGAGCATTTGACTAGTGCAACGGGTTATTCATTAAAAACTTTTTTCTTTCCTGAAATAACCAGTCACGTAGAAAGAGCTTCATTTTTTACGCGCAATCTAACAATTTTAAGAGAAATTGGCAAGAACCGTTTTTTGTGCGGGATCAACAAATAATTCCGAAATGCAGTTATTTTCCTTAAGAGATTCATAGGCGAAAAGATTTTTACAAGGAGGGAGCCATACGTTCCCCATACGCCACTGATGCAGTCAAAGAAATGTTTTGATTTTTCTTGCTTCCCGCAGCCTTATAATGAGTATCAACTTTCAATAAAATATCACACATTAACCAAAAGTCATTTTAAAACATTTTAACACTAACTTTAAACAAAGCATTTTTGGACTATAGTAAATTGACTTAAATTCAATCGTTTTTTACTCTAGAAATCTGTGGAAGTTGTATGACCAGTGACCACTGTTTTCTAGGACGCTCTGTATAATAAAAAGGATTTTATCTCATTTGTCGTATTTTTCCTATTTTACCCTTCGTGTACGTAAGACACGTTGTTTATAATTTTCGGAATAACGTAAAGGCATTGCTTCTTTAAATGAACCAACTTTTATTTCAAAGCCTAGAAATCTATCGACTACGCTCAAATGCGAGGTAAATAGTGCGTGGAGTTGCAAAAAAAAAGAGAAGAACGCATCGTCGTCTTTGTTACACAATTACAACGCTAAGCATTTAAAGATGATTTAATATGTCGAGTAAAAGTAACTATTACCATCACCGTATTTGTGCTACCGTATAGTGAGAAACGAGAAAGATCACGTTCATTGTAAAGTTTCATGACGTTAGTTGTTTTGGTTCATATCAACACACCAGACAGGTTATAGTCTTGAACAGGTTTACCTTTTTTTTACAGTTAATTGCTAAATGTGTGTCACAATCAGATCTTGATATGGGGAATTTTTTCCGAGGGCTCATTTTTAACCTAGCCATGAAAGTGACAGGTTGTGGAACAAGTGAATTACTAGAGTTACTGAGTGTCTCTAAACAATTAATATTTTTAAATAATCGATCAGTTTTTGCTTCAAACATGAAGTTGAGGCTAGATTTGCAAACGTTATTAGAAGATTGCATATTTTTATTTGAAACCTCTTATAGCGAGCGTTCAAATAAAAACGTGGTCGAAGTTGGCTCTGACACATTGGACGTAAGGAGTAGTTTATAACGACCAACTTAATCTCATTTCTCAACGAGCTGTATAGCAGCTGTCAGTTTCAATAACGTTAATGACTATATAACTTTATTTTAAAGAATAATCGTGATAACAATAACAAACAATTAAAGGAGCTGCGGAAAGTGCCCCCCTCCTTGTTATAACAATAAATTAAAGCAGCTGCTGAAAGTGTCCCCCTCCTTGTTCCAAGCACTTTTCACACCTGTTCCTCAAAGAATTAAAGACATTTTCTAAGATGCTCGGGGTATTGTTAATTTCACGAATCTTGTCTATAAGTCGAGCCTGCAGATGGTTTAAATCACGAATAGGCAGTTCAAAAATAGCGTTTTTAAGGTAAGGCCACAAAAAGAAATCACACGGCGTAATATCACATGACCTCGGTGGAAATTCATGTTCAGCATTGAGACTTATTAGTCGATTTTGGAAAACTTCCCTCAACATATTCATCATCTCGCCTGCCGTATGTGCCCTTGTGCCATCTTGTTGAAAGTAAAAGTTTGTAATTTCGTTTTCTTCCAGCTGGTTAACAAAAGGAGCGATAATTTCTTCTCTATACCTTTGCGCAGTAAGAGTACCATTAAAAAAAATAGGTCCATAAATCCTCATTCGATTGAGAGCACACCAAACTCCAATTTTTTGAGCGTGTAGAGGGCCCTCGACAAAAAAGTTATCTGGTTTTTCAGAAGACCACATTCTCATATTCTGTGAGTTTACGTAACCACTTAAATGAAACCAAGCTTCATCAGAAAAAAAGGTGATATTATGAAGTTCACCGTAGTTGTTTAAAAACCATTCACAAAATACAGCCCGTCGCGGAAAATCAACTTCTTGAAGTTCTTGCTGACAAGTTAAACGATAGGAGAACAAACGCAAATCTTTTTTTAACACTGTGTGGCAGGTACCGACTGATACTCCCACCATTTGTGATAAAACACGTACAGAAGTTCTTGGCGCATTTTCCATTATTTGTTGGACATTTTCTTTTAGTTCTTCAGTCCGCTTTTTAGGTCGGCCGCTTCCTTCTTTTCTTGTTACACTGCCCGTTTCACGAAAAACATTAACACAACGCTGAACCGCACTTTGAAAAATTTTGTACTCAACAACGCCGGGAAATTGATTTTGAAATTCTATGAAACATTCCTCAATATAATACTTCCATATTCCATCAATCTTGCGTCCATTTCTAAAGTAGGACTCTATGATAAACACTTTTTGTTCTTGAGAAAACACCATTTTAAACGCTTTTTAAAACGAAAATATTCAAATTGATAGCGGCGATATAGCGCTTTGACAGATGACGTTTAAGTTCATTTGCTATACGCTACGCCCTACGTCCAAATTTTCAGAACCAACTTGACCACGTTTTTATTTGAACGCTCGTTATTATGATAGAAACAGATTATTTTAGACGTTTTAATGTTCGAATAAACGCTGTACATATTCTTGACGGGCCTGTCCTAAGTGAATTGCTGTTATAAGTACACATAAGGCAAAGTCAGCGATGTCCTACAAACACAAAAACTGACAAAACGGAAACCAGGTCAGCAGTACAAAAAGTGAACACAAAATTTAAATATTCAAAAAACTACTACGTGCGCTGTTTGGGAACTTGGAAATTGCCACTTGTCAGGACCGGCTTGGTGGTATTCCCAAAAATTTATCTTTAGTATCGCCAAATATTATAATCATCTTCTTTCCTATACAGGGTCTTCGGAAAGTATGGTTTTACTAATAAAAATTATGTTTCTTTGATACTTGTTGCAACACTTAGTATTGACGGCGTTTCATAACTTCAAACTTGTTTTTTTATTAATATTTTGCATAATAACGTAACATTTTTTCAGTTAAGTGATTTTTAAAATGAAATGAAAAATCTGAATCTGAATTTAATGTCCTAAATAGTCATTATTGATTAGAAATTGTCCTCTGCTTGTTCAAAGTCGACAACTTTAACCCTTTCTGGAAAAAAAGCGTATTTATTATTTTGAGGTAATCCTTAAAACAACTAAAATTGACCCATGCTGTGGTGTATAAACAAAGCAGGATTTGAACGTAAAACAAAATTGTTATTTATTGTAAGGATTAAATATTACTTGCGAAATTAAAAATAATAATTATTATTATTGTTTTAATTCGTTCGTCAGCAACTAGATTTTTCATTAATTGTTTCACCTATAAGAACTAAACTAATAAATTCGAAACTAGTATATGTCTGGTGGTTCTACTAACATATGATTCTAGCCATTTACTAGATATTGCGGGTTTAATCCAATACCGGTTGGTGGATTAGTTCGTTGAGAGTTGTTTGTATCAGTTAATAATATCCGTTTTATAACTTTTTTGAATAGCCGTAACAATTTAACGGTTTTTTCTTTCGAAGATGTAGTTTGTTGTAAATAATACATTTATCAGTTTTACAGGATATTCCTTTGGTAAAACCAAAATGTGGCTCTGTAGTTAATACTTTTACAAATAAAGTGCTGTATTTTTAACTATTAAAATGGTGTTTATAGTGACAAAAGAAATGGACGTTTGCAATTTTAATAAAATTCCACCCTAGAAAAATATTTTGATTCTTTAATTTGCCATGCTCAATTTACTACAGTCCGTACAATATTTATTGAGATAGAATTCTAAGAAAATAATAAGCCAATAAAGTTCTGTAATCGGAACTACTGTAACAATATACCGCGGCAGGGGTGTGCCTTCAAATTATATATAAAAATAATATAATATTAAAATATATACCAAGTAAATATATATATAAAGTAGGTTTTTTTGGATTAAAATGCGTTTTCCTTATATTTTTCACCTGCATTGATTTATTTTAATAAGAAATTACACTGAAAATGCACAGGACGAAACACACCTTCGTAACTGCAAAACACAGTATACACTGCAAGCTGCTACAGTGAACGCCACGCCACCAATATCTTTCTACCTTGGGTATCGAATGCGGTTAATTCCAAGAAAGTGACGCAGGGGTCTTCTTGGAATTCTATCTCAACAAGTATCGTACTATATTTATTTGTTCAGTGCAACTGTTCCCTTATAATTTCTTTTTATCCAAAACTCTGGATTAATTTCCCGCGATTAAACATAATTATCTCATTTTTATCGAGCCGACCCTGTCGTCCGTAATACCGGAACGGCTCGGCTTGGTCCAAGCCTCCGGTAATTACACCTGAAACACATTTGTGCCGTTATCACAGCCGACTGGGTTTATGATCAGAATTATTAACTCTAGTAACGGGACAAAAATACTCGGTCTCGGTATAAACCCAAGACCAAACATATGAAGTACGTCTAGCGATATGTGCCAGTTGATAATCACATCGGCAAAGAAACTGTTTAGCAAGTTAACTGTTAAAGGTAGATATGAGATATATGCCTTTTTAGTTCTATTCTTCGATTATGTTTAAAATCGAAACTAAAAAATGGCTCAACATATTTGCGTGTAGTGCGTAGTAGCAATGTTTCATTCTAAGAAAGCGTATGAAGCTCCAATGAAGCTCACATATCTCAATATAGTTCAGTCATCCAACGTTCAGACACGGCGTTTCCAGGAAAGAAATGTATAAGTTTTTTTCTTATCGGTTCTTTATGTTCTTTGGGCTGCTGAATCCGAATCTGAGGTTTGCCATCTCACCAAGCGACGGCTTCACAACGAAAATCGCAAAAAACCTCAAAATTTAGCACTTTTTCAATTTTTTGACTATAATTCGAAAACTAGACGTTTTTCGATCATATACAAAATAAAAAAGTTGACAAAAATAAGTTATATTTTTATTTGTATATACAGTGCTTTCGAAAAGTAACGAATAAATTCATTATTTTTTAAATTGAGAAGTTTTCGAAAAAATCCCATGGCACGTCGATTTTGTTTTTAAAAAAGGCACTTTTTAACATACGACCCATATTTGTGACATCATCGTTGTTCGAGATATGACGTCATCGACAATTTTTTTAAATAGCAACCCCCAATTTTGACCATGTCATTTGAAAGAGCGTGTCATTCTACATACACAGATTATGAAAAATTATGGTGTTACATAACAAAAATTTCAAGAAAATAATGTTTGAAGATTTTAAAATTTAATTTTCACAATACTGAAAATGATAATGATCGTGTCTGTTTTAAGACGCAACATAGACACCATATAGGCACATCCATCGGTATTGAGTAGGTAGCTGGTATGTCAGATCTTTGGGTTTGAACTTTCTTGTATCTGACATTCTATTAATTAAAATTGCCAAGAAGAGTACGTTTTATCTATTATTGGCACTAAAATGAGTAGCACTACCGGAGTCTACATCTTCGCTCTCGAGTTTTTTTTTGTATGCCAGTGAAGTATAATAAAGAACATTTTACTGCAGTCAAAGGTAGATTGTATCAAATATAAAGTGGAAGCTAGAGAGTGACGCAACATGTTTGCTAATACATTTTATTAATGTCTATGAAAACGTTTATTATGTTTTTATTATCAAAAAGTATATAAAGCTCACGTTATATCCCATAAATCATTATAAAGTTAATGTTGCAATTTTAGCAGTAATATTATTTTAACTATTTAGTTTTCTGTAGTCTTCAAAATTGAAATATACATACTTATTACAAAATTTAAAATTTTGAGAAAAGCAACAAAATATCCTGATTCCATCTTTTATTCTTAGTTAAGATCAATGAATATACAGAGTGTTTTGAAAAAGGATGCCATAAATTGAAGAATTGATAAAACGTCACAAAATAACACTTCCTATTTTTCACTTTTTTTATGTGACCTCTTTTCGACGTAGATAAGAAATGTCTCGGTATTATTTTAATTTCAGTCTCAATTTAAGAGAAAAACACTATTTTATTACGTAATGAAAATACATGCAGAAATTGCTCATATCAAACTGCAAATTTCTTGGGAAGTCGTTTTGTAAATAATAATTTTACATTTGATGAAAAAAAACATAGTGTATCAGCCAAATGAAATAAATTCAATAATAAATAAATGAGGGCGTGTTCGAAAAGACGCTTGGACACGTCGATTGGTACTTTTAGTTGCGTATTTTCTTTTTAACTTTTTATACAGGGTGTGTCTTGTAACAGTGGTGAATACCAACTTTATTATTTTAATTGCAACACCCTGTATAATATTCAATTTTTGGATTTTTCAGAAACTTCTGGACACATTTCATGTAAAATGGCCTATACCTATCTACAACTGTTTCGGAAATATTAAGTGTTTTCAGATTTATTGCAAAAATTAACATTAAAAAAAGAAAATTATTTGATTACAGAACTTCGCTACAACACACAGTGTGCGCATTTTAAGTGATTTAGACTAGAGTGGAGTACCTTTTTTTTATGTAAAACGAAATTGTAATGTGCCCTAACCCCAAAAAAAAAAAAATTATATGCAAAAACCTCTACAAAATACTCAAAAACTAACCGTATTTAGCATATGCAAAAACCAAGTCCAAGCAAATTTTATTGCATTATATTTATACTGTTTTTTGACAAAGATGTAGTCAAATATTGTTTTTAGATCTTCTTTAATGCCTCTATCTAAAAAAAATAACCATACAACATACAATGAATTTAATTTTTTTTTTTAATATTTTTAATAAAACCTTTTTAATTTTTTATATTTTATTCTGATTCCGATAGATAAAAATTTTATTTTTTTAAGGAACAGTAGGTATGTAGGTACTTCTTTAGTTACTTACTAGAAATTTTCGATATACCTTTAATAAAAATTGTATTTAAAATTTCATTACTAGTATTAAACACATACTATAATCATTTTTTTGTGGGGATAGTAAATTATTTTAGATTAAGTGTTTGACAAAATATTCAAAGGCATTAAATTTCTATAAGAATTCAATCTTNATTTTTGTACTCTTCGAATTTCTAGAGCGACCCCTTGGCGACGCCCTTGCTTCGTCCTATTTTCCGATGTTCTATCAACCTCTGAATTTACGACACCTTGATTAAAAACATCTTGTATTATTTTTTATCTAACTGTTTCTATGTATTCATCTAACCATTATTGTAATTTATTTGTTTTCATGTAAAGGCATTATTATCTTGATTTAGCAGGAATTTTTAATGCTTGATTGAGGCACATTATTAGTTATCTTGTCCACCCTATACAATAAAACCGATTTTATTTGCACGTAACCGATATCGCAACTGATGGCATCAGTCGGTTCCGAGGTATTTGACCCCCCTGCCCATTGCAGGTGCTGTAACGTTGCTGTCGGAAATACTCTGTTGGCTCAAACCGGAAGCAGTCTTCATAACCGACGACCGAAGTGACGAAAGAGAGGGTCCCGTTTCGTGCTTCCATTATGATTTTAAGCGAGTGCGTACTCGAGTGATTTAGAACAATCATTTTAGTTTTGCGCCCAGTGGCCTATATTTCAGGCTGTTTGCTTACTTTAATGTCAAGTTAACGACGCCATTGTTTACAGTTTCCCTCTGTTTCTTGTATTGGAAAAAATAATAAAGGCTCATGCGTGCTTTTTTACGTAAGTAAGACTGTTTTAGAGACAGAAGATTAAAAATAAACTTATAAAACCATTGCCGGTGCTATAATAGCATTTTCAAAAATTATATCTATCCTAATACATAGAAATGTATAAAAAATTGTTCTATATCTACAGGGCGTAAGAAGTTTGACTGCCATTACTTTAGCATGAGATAGAGTAATCATAAATGAACAAAAAGTTGTATATTACAGGGGCGTAAGATTAACAGGTTTCAAAATACAGCGAGTATTAATATTGGGGAGTTTCATCACAACGTGACAACAGTGCTGAACCTGCTGATGCACACCACGAGTACACGCGGCTGACTTATCCTATGGAAAAAATGTAAACAGCTATTATTGTGAAACATTTAGTAAATTTCAAGACAATTGTTTTCCAGTTTTTAAATAAATTAAATAAAATGTATCGATTTTGTAGTACGAAGATAGTTTTGTGCTTAAATTTTAGCTCGAATTTTAGTAATTATGAATCTCTTAAAACAGGAACTAAACTTGTAATCAAATTACGTATTTGAAAAATATGTAATTAAATTATCCAAAGATTCACGTCGTCCAAATAATCATACATATTAAAAATAAGTTAGGTACTTACCAAAAAGCAAAATTCAGTAATTTTTAAACGCACAAATACAAAACGAACTACAACATATGCTCAAAATGTCTACCACCATTTTCGTGCATTCGCTGGAAAACACCTCAAGAAAAGGAAATAGTGGTAAGCAAAAAACACTCCGACACTGTCGAATCCAGACACTAATTGAATTGTGTATTGGTGGTTGCTGGACACCATAGTACTTCGTGTTAATAAATCGCCGTGCTGTTGTCACATTCTAAATTTATTACAACGCTAATTATTTTTTAGAATTAAGCATAAAGATGTTAAAAAAAGTGATAAACATTGTATTTTATGGTATTCTATGCACGCAGTTATGTCAATATTTCTTAATTAATCGAACTTTTGTACATCAAGTTGAAGATTTTGATAATTTTTTTCTCGGAAATACCGGTAGTCGCCGTCTACTTGCTTATTTTAGGCGGAACACCATGTATATGTTTGCATATTTAGATTCTACGCGTAATTTTATGGGGATTTTTATCAAGCTTTCCTATATCCATCTTCAATGGTCTTCGAGATATTTCAATTCTTTCACAAAAAGTTGCTTTTAGCCTAATTTAAAAATGCCTATTTTTTAAATCGTGCAAACTGAAGTATTGATATTTGGGAGGGAGATAGGGGGATGCCTATCATTTATTCCAGTTATTTTAAAAATTGTTTAATTATATACAGGGTGGTGGATGTACACAGATGTACTCAGACTTAGCTAAAGCTTTTGATGAAGTAAATCATGACATCTTAATAGACAATAAAATTGGATAAATACAGTTTTTCGGATAATCATTTAACAATTTAGTACCTCCTGTCTAAGTAATAGTAAACAGTATGTAGTTTACAAAGGAAACTGTTCTGATGACTTCACTTTCATACAGGAGTACCTCAAGGCTCAAATTTGGGTCCACTATTATTTTTGTGCATGATCAACGACCTCTCTGGGAGAACTGGTAATTCAGATTTAATTTAAGAATGTTAGAAAATAGGAGAAATTTTTGCTATTTTTTTTATAGATTAATAATGTTTTAAATTCTGTTTACATGATAAACCCTTTGTATTGTATTAATCCTACATTATAGTAGAGGAGATACTTATACAATGTTTGTTCCAACCCCCATAAAAGTCTATGCGTATTCATATTAGTAGGAGATGGAATATTTTTTTTAAATTTAAGTTTATAAGTTTCATTCATTTGTATTATTGTTATTTTATAATTTCTCTTTTATTTATTGTAGTAGTTACTTGGGCTGTGTTGTAGATTATAAATAAATATGTATTTCTTTTCAGATTCTGGGCATCCTATGTATGTCTTTGGCGTCGCCAGCCTACCACGGAGGTGTACATTTCTTTCTGTTCGTTGCAACGACGAGCTTCATCGGTACCTTGATATGGGTGTTCATATATCTGTTGGGCATCAGAGAGGCCATTAGTTTTCCCATAAACTGGATATTAACAGTAAGATTCAAAATTTTAATAGAAAAGTAATTTAGCAATTTTTAGTATTATTCTTGGAAAAGTGTGCTACAAAGTACAACTTTGAGCCCTTGATTTCTATTGTCGTAGTGAATTTAGCTCAAAATGTTTATTTCTTACACTAATTATACAGAGTGTAGTTTTGAATGGAGATATTATATACATATATGACTTTAATAACACGTATCATAATTTTGTTCTCAAATTATGTCGTGAACCTACGAGATCTGTAAAAAAAATAACCGAACTTTATTTTTTTTTAGACTTTATCATTAATTTTATACATTATTAGTCCTTGTCTCTTTCAAAGTACTCCCCTCCAATATTCCCTTTAATTTTTTCGTCGACTGTGCGGTACAAAAGTATATGGGAACAAAAATTTTTTGATCTTCTAAATTTTCCTTTTTTTAATAAAATTTGGATTTTTGTCATTTTTAGATGAAATTAAATTTTAAAAAATGGTGAACGAGACCATTGTGCGCAGAATACAGAAATGGCTGCGCAACTAAAATACAAATTTGAGGCGTTCTCGCGTTTTTTGAAGGATCTAGATTAAATTCCCTACAGAAAAACCTTAATTTTCCAAGAAAAATGTTAAAATTAAAAAAACCATGATTTTTTTTAAAAAAGGTGTATCACTCATTACTTTTAGCAGTTTTACATTATTTTGGTTTCTGTTTGAAATCTACAGAGTTAATGAAGCAATACGTTACTGGTAGGCGTCAAAAAGTTTGTATAAAGGATAAATCCTCAGATATGTTGCCAGTAGAACACGGTGTTCCACAAGGTTCAATTCTTGGCCCACTTTTATATATATTATATACTAGTGAGTTCCAAAAAGTTCTAAGTACATGTNTTTTTTAGACTTTATTATTAATTTTATACATTATTAGTCCTTGTCTCTTTCAAAGTACTCCCCTCTAATATTCCCTTTAATTTTTTCGTCGACTGTGCGGTACAAAAGTATATGGGAACAAAAATTTTTTGATCTTCTAAATTTTCCTTTTTTTAATAAAATTTGGATTTTTGTCATTTTTAGAAGAAATTAAATTTTAAAAAATGGTGAACGAGACCATTGTGCGCAGAATACAGAAACGGCTGCGCAACTAAAATACAAATTTGAGGCGTTCTCGCGTTTTTTGAAGGATATAGATTAAATTCCCTACAGAAAAACCGTAATTTTCCAAGAAAAATGTTAAAATTAAAAAACCATGATTTTTTTTAAAAAAGGTGTATCATAATGGACATCTTTACCCTAACTTATAAATTTTCCTGATATTCTATTTTTTTTCCAGGAATTGCTAAATACAGGGATATGTGCAGTGTTCTACATCATAGCCTTCATAGTAGAGCTGATAGTGTCCATCGCTCACCTTCACGGATCGTATATTGCAGCTGGGGTAATATTTTTTTTACTGTTAAAACTATTATTTGTCAACGGCATTAATTCATATATATTTTCAGGTGTTTGGCCTGCTCAACGCCGCCGCATACTCATTTGCCACCTACCTCCTCAATGTGGAGCACAAGTCCAGCAGGGCAGCGAACTAATTTATTTCCTCACCGTTACTTTTAAGGAACATTTTGTACTGTATAGTCCAAACCACTAGGGTCTAGCTTTCGAGTCGGACCAGACAACACTGTCAATTATATGTGTAACAAAAAAATTTGAATATACCAAGAATTATTATTAGGTCTTTATATCAAGTACACCTTAGATCTGATTTAATTGGAACAGTACCGCTGTAATAATTTTTGCAACAGGAAGTTGTACAAAGGAATATTTATTTTAATTTTTAAGTGTATTCGATTGTCATGCATTTAACTGTAATTTTTGCTTTTTCTATGAGGAATTTTTGTTGATATCAATTAGATGGTTCGGACAATATTAGGAAATCTCTAGAAATAAAAAACGTAATAAATAATTTTTAAGTCGGGTGTTCCTAAGATATTATTAATAAGAGATAGTGGTAAATAATTTCAAAATGATGTTCAGCCTGTTGTTTTAAATTCACTTTAATACATGTCATAGTTAAGTTTAATGAAAAAAGAACATAAAAATTTTGAAACTACTGTTAATCCAAAAAAAGTTATATTATAGAATTTCTGTTAAATAATTTCAGTAAAATGATAAAAATTTTACAGTTTTGTAAACTTATCCCATCTAATAACCTCCGAACTGTCAATTTTTTCTTGTAAAAATGTGTGCGTTTTTTATAGCATGTTTTGTAACTTTATATCAGAAACTGTATACTCTGCCACTGTATATATAATTTTTTTGTTATTACGAGACCAAAGGCGTCTCGCACTGATCCAATAACTTGTCTGTTATTGAAAGTACACCTAGAGCTTCGTTTTTGAGTAATGTTTTAATATTTATACTTAATACACCATTTCTAAATAATAAGTTTAAGTTTTCAAATTTTATCACAGATAGTAATAACAACGTACCTAATATTTCTGTATATTTTATTTAAAATAAATAATTGTTTTATACGTTATTTGATTTATTTAATTTTTCTATGCAGGTATGAAATGGTACTGGAACAGGATAATAAATAGTATTCCTTTCATATTGAAAGAACTATGAAATATAGTTCAGAAATATTTTTCATCTTCAGGCGTTTACAGTACCTCCTAGATTAAAAAACTAGAAGAGAATCTTAATAAATCCAAAAATTTAAATCTGTAAATGTATTTTAAAATGCTGATTAAATTTTGAGACAATGGGAATTTAGTGACACTTCAGTGCAAAATTGTAGGCAATAAAGTACCATAAACAAATTAAACTATAATTTTTACCTTTTCTTAATATGATAACATTTATTTTTTTATGCTAAATTACCAAATAGTATGTTTGCATTCAAGAATGAAAGTTTCGAAACTGTAAAAGAATTTCGTAATCTAATACTACAAAATTATTTGAAAACTGTATCCTACTCCTGGACTTAAAAAATTACTGAAAATGTGAACAACTAGCTGCATATATTTTAATATCAAATGTTTATTGGCGCGTCAGTATTCGCTCCCAAATCTGGTGCTTCTGTGGCTTCTTCAATGTAAAACATCCTGGATGTAAAAGACTTACGTTCTATAGGCAAAAAAGTGTTGATTTGACTCCTAATAAATATTACGTAAAAATCAATTGGTGAAAGTTTTCGAAAAAAATATTTTATTTATTCTCTGCGTGAAAATTGGAATGTAATTGTCAGTGTGTAGACCAGTGTGAATCTGTTTTGAGGTGAATGTGAGAGGGGGCAAGCAAATTTTTTTCTGGATTACCTTCAGTACAACTCGCGTAATAAAAGTGTAGATCCCTAGACCTGTGCGAGGTCCGGAACATTTTCAAAATTGCAAAAATGTTTAAAAAATTTAAAAAATATCTATTTTTATCCGAGTTTTTTACTTATATCTTGTAACCTATGCATTTTGGAAGAATATTGAAGAGGGAAAAAAGTTTTAGAATTGAAATTTGCACAATTTACTGTTAGTTAAAAATGTTTAAATTTATTACCGATGTTGCAAAATAGCAATAATTAATGAAAAAAGTCAAAATAATCAAGTTTTTTGGATAATTTTTTTAAATATATTAATTACTCCGAGGGCATTCTAATTTTGGTAAAAAAAACTTTAAAGTATGATAAAACAACACACCAAATTTCATTAAAATCGGTTCTATAGTTTTCACAAAATAATTATTTAAAAAAAAATTTGAAAAAAATTTTTGAATTTTCAAAATGTTGCTCAGCCTCAAATAAAGCAAACAGATACTTGAAAATTTTTTCACATAGAAAATACCACTCAACCTATCAAATGGTTTTTGAAAAATTGAAATCGGTTGATTAGGACGGTCACAGTAAATTTTTTTAACACTTTTAACACTTTTATTTTTTTTTATTTTTAAACAATTGGATTACATTTATTAATTTGCAATTAAGTTTTTTTCAAGAACTATAATTTTAAAGAACTATTTTTCTTAATTTTATCTGTATTTAACAAAAAAATTAATTCCCAAATAACAAAAAAATTGTTTTAATTTGTTTAAACAAAATTTATTTAAATTGTTATAATTATAACTAAATACATTCATATTCAGTGTTGAAATATACGTAAACAAATTTTTTCATTGAAAAAATGCAATAGCATAGGGTAAAATATACAGTATATTTAATGTATATATAACTTTGTTTATAACAAAATATGTGCAGTTGGCATTATATGAAAAAAAAGATCGAAATTGGTCCAGTAGAAGCCGAGATAATGCAATTTTTTTCGTACTTTCGCATTTTGAGCCTCTGAATTCAGTCTCGGAGCGAAAGCTCTCTCCCCCACTTTTCGTGTTTTGAATCACTTCGCGCGTGCGAGCAACAGCTTTTCCGCTGATTTATCTATGTTGCCGACAACTTATGAATATGAAAATTTTTTCCAGTTTAGAACTCGGAAAAACGAAGCCACTGGATCAAAGATTATTGCTAAATTGTTTATAAATTAACGGTAAATGCCGATAAATTTTGACGCTTACCTCGAGAACCAATAAACGAAATTTAACTTTTTTTTTTTAAAGAAGCGTCTTTCCAAATACTTTAAAATTATAATTTAAAAAAAAATTAACTTGCAAATTGATAAATGTAATGTAATTTTTTAAAAATAAAGAGTGTTAACTTTAAAAATTTACTATGACCGTCCTAATCAACCGATATCAATTTTTCAACAATTTAGTTGTTCTGATGTGTCGCTAAAAATTGTATTATGTACGCACAGCTGTTAGTCGTCCATCTGATAATTAGGGTAGTCGTAAATGACCGAATTTAACACCACGAAATGCAGATATGTACAGTGCAACAAAAATGTCCGTCAAATATAAAAGAAACTTCATCAAATAGATTTTTCATTGGGACCACATGTAGATTACCTGGTACCCAAATAAAAAAAAAATAAAGTAGTGAAAGGTATTAGGCCATCTTTGTCTTATGGGTGCAGAATTGCAGAGTACATACTTTAGTATAAATAAAAATTGTACTGTCCTGTAGGATACCTGGCACGCTTTATCTACTTGCACGGACCTACGTGTCCAGAACATCCAGAATGAGTGATACATGGAATGAGTTAGTTCTGGGACTCTGGTAGAGTAATATTATTTTGCAAACATTTTTCCACGACACCGTAAGTCTTATACAACCAGACATACACTTTAGCCTCTTTAACAGTGGCGTAACACAACAGAAACCTATAAATAGTCGAGCTTATAGAACATTGGATATTGGCTGCTTTGAGAAGTCAGACATTTTCATGAAGGAGGAATTTTCTCTGACGCAAACTATGACGTCCTTGGTTAATACGCAAGTAACTGCTATGGTAGTGCCCTTCGGCATATATTCTACTTATCCTACTTATTCCAACAAGCAATCCTTATCGACCTATTGTAAGTTTGTTTCTGGATCCCTGGGATGTGCTCAAACCTTATCTAAAGTGTTGTGTCATAGAAAATTAATCAAGAATTATTACGCGAAACTTAGACCGACCCTGTATCGCTCCACTTAATCAATTGTGTGCGTGTAATAACTAGGTCAAGTTGAGTGTGATTCAAAGATTGTGGGTCATCAGTAGAGTGAACCTAATGTATGAAGCTCATTGACAAGAAAGACCGTAACGTATCTTAAATAGAGATTAATACATTTTATGTCTTATCGTGGAAAATCTGAGCCGTAGTACCCGTGAAATGGGTGTTTCAAATACTACTATGTGGGGTGTGTTACAGGAACAGTTACTGCACCCTTATCCTGTACAGTGTGTGCAGGCTTCGACTGCAAATGCCGCGTATTTAAAGTTTCTAACAATAATCTTCTTGATTTATTATATGTTATTCCGTTACATACGCATGCAAGCATGGTTTTTATTTAGGACGGTGCTTCTTGGCATGTTTAACTGTTTTTTGTACACTCGTTTTCACTTAGATTTAATTTAGATTTTAGATTTTTAATTTATTTAATTAGATAGATAGGACGCAATGGACCAGTGCATTAGCTAGCGCGAAGACCCGATATGAATCCTCTAAATTTTTGGAGACATAATGTGTACCGAACATCCGTTGTTGGCACCGCCGATATTTAACAGCGAATTTTTGTTAGAGCTAATGACATTAGACTTTAAACTTTAGAAATTAGAATTAGTATGCGAGATAATTCACCGCCACATAACTCTATACAACTAGACCGGTTTTAAAATTATCTGTTTCTGCAATTTGATAATTTTTTTACCTTAAAAATATGACATTTTAGACCACAGCATTAATAAATATTGCCTTTCAGGTTCTCTATTATTCTTCTGAAGTTAGGACTTTCACCATCATCACTTTGGATTACCTCTAATATGGGCAACTGGCATTTTTATCAAGTTCCCCATGTCTGTGGTGCTGGGATTTCAGATGTCTCCCTCATTATGTCAACCTCAACACGCTTGGGGATGTGGATGTCGCACTGGCCGATTATCATCAATGAGACGTGAGGTAGGTTACTGGAAATGTGGTCAACAATATAATTCATTTAGTCTTTTTCCATTAATAAGGATAACACTGTTATGGAGGCTTTCAAAGTGTTTTGAAGTCATTTCGAGTATAAGTACTTGTACTTGTGTCTACATCACACTATCTTTTTAGTCTTTGCCTTGCCTAGCACTATTTCAAGAGAGGAGTTTGAGTAGGCCTCCTGAGAGTACCTGTGGATTTGAAAGCTACTAAGAACTTGCTGTATTCGTTGGAATCTTCAGTGCAGGATTGAACAATGTCTAGGTGATTGGGGCTCTAGAACTGAATTACTAGGCCGGAAGCAATGTGCTCTCAAAAACTTTTAACAATGTACTGAAAAATGTGCGTTTAGAATGTCTGTGATTTTAATTGTATATGTATCATGATATTTTAAATTTTGTGTCATACTGTATGTATTGACAAGATTCCGTTTCAATCATCTCTCTTGATGGATCCGCAGAGGTACCTACTGCAACCTAGTTTGTCTTGGTTTTGGACTATCTGCCTCTCTAGATGTTGTCAATCTTTGGATTCTATTCAACTGGAGCTGGTTGTTGACTTATAATCAGTTTTAGTAATTGCTGTTCTTATTGCTCAACTTCAATCTGATGTAGAGATGAGGAGACTTTTTCTCATTCGTCGGTGACGTCTCCTGCAACTTTGGTGATTGGGGTGGATGGGAGCGTTGGTGCAGGTTTCTTTAAAAATGTTGTGATCTTTGATGAAAATTTCGTTTTCCGCTCTGCTCAAAGAAAACTCAGGCAATTTTTCCAATTACTGTTATTCATATAAATTAAATTACATAGTTTTAAAGAAAGTTTAATTAACAGAGAGAAAGATATAAGAATAAAATAATTATTGTTCGTCAATTCTCTTTTAAATAGATTACAACTTTATTAGGTGGCATAATTTGTGCAACAAGGTATTTGCGTATTTGTAAGAATCTGTACAGGGCGACACCCAAAGGTTCTAGTCTAATTAGTATACCAATATTGTATAAATTTTACTATTTACGGTACACATTTAGATAAGTAGAATTTCCTTCCTGCTATTCAAACATCAAAAAAACCCAGTGCGATTACATGTCTGGCTTTCCCTTGAAGCGAACACTTGAACGATAAACACCATCGTAACAGAAAAGCCAATCCAGGCACGTGGGCGAAAATAGAGAAAATGGGGCAAGCTGCTTGTTCCGTTTCAGTGTGCTCCCAGACGAACGCATTTGCGGGCCTCGCTGGCAAAGTCTCGCAGTTACGCCCACCGCACTCGTAAACAAAACTCCAACAGGTAAGAAACAATTGTAACTTGATCGCTGTGCGCGTCTCTTTTTTTTTTCAAGGCAACGCGCGATTATTTAAACAAATGAAACGGTTGCTGCGTGGCTGGCGCGCCGACTGGGGGTGGTATAGGTCGTTTCGGAGCAGTATGCACTGACTTGAACTGAGCGATTGCTACGATTTGGTTGTTCATTCGTACTGGACGGTCTTTCAAAAAGTTGGTGTTAAGATATTCAAAATTGTTTATAAACACCGGAAATTTGTGAACTATTAGATAAAGACTAGTGAGTGAATTTTGAAGAAAGATGGCCAAAATATTACATAACTGTAGTGTTACATGATTGTACATAATAGTTGTCGATGGTATGGATATTTTCCCAATATTGTTGATTAGATGTTCTTTAAAGAAAACATGTGCTTAAGAAAACCGTACGTTAAGGGAAATATCATACATATCAACTATAAGTAAAAATTAACCCTAATCTGCTTTAAATAGGCTCCAGAAAGATTACGATGTTGTCATAATATTTAGCTATTGTTAATCAGTTATTTCGCTATATGTAAATTATTTTTAATGGTTCATAGATAGGCCTCAACTACAGTCAAATATTTATAGCAATATACAGGGTGTTAAAAAAAGAGTGTAAAATATTTCAGAAGGTAACAGTATGAACCAAAATAAGCAGAAAAGTCTTAATAAACATGGGTCCGCAAAGTAACGGTTGCGGAGATATGGACCACTATTCGTTTTTCAAACATTTTATTTTATTAGGAATAAACCGACAAAGGAAGCTTTTAACAAACAAAAAACAAAGTTACAGAAGATGTTCAAAGTGCCCTCCGTCCATTTCCAAGCAGGCACGACATCTTCGTCTCAACGATATTCGAACTCTTTCGAAAACACCCTCCTTGGTTTGGATTTCTTGACACTTTTGATTAATCCGTAGCTGCAGCTCTTCCAGGCTATTTACAGGAGTACCATACACTAATGTCTTCAAATATCCCCAAACAAAGAAATCTAGAGGGTTCAGATCAGGCGATCTTGGAGGCCATAAAACAGGTCCGGCCCTTCCTACCCATCTATGTGGAAAAGTTTGGTGTAAATGCTCTCTAACGGCCATGGAAAAATGAGCTGGAGCACCATCATGCTGGAACCACATTTGTTGCCTCTGATTCAAAGGAATGTCTTCCAAAAACTCATACAGTGTGTTCTGCAGAAAGTTGAGGTAAGCAGCGCCTGTTAATCGGTTTGGTAAAACAACAGGACCTAGAAACCTGTCACCTACAATACCCATCCAAATGTTTAATGAAAAACGTGCCTGATGTCCAGATTCTATTAGAGCATGAGGATTTTCGTCGGCCCAAATATGCGTATTGTGAAAATTAAACACTCCATTTCTTGTGAACCCGGCCTCATCAGTAAAAAGAATGTTTGCAAGAAAACGAGGGTCTTCAGCATCATGACGTAGAAACCAGCGGCAAAAAACCAAACGTGCTTGATGATCATTTATTGGATTTAAGGCCTGTACTCGTTGCACATGGTATGGATAAAGCAGTTGCTCGTGAAGGATTCTCCAAACAAGAGGACCACTAATTCCTACCTCGGCTGATATTCTCCGCACACTCGTACCTGGATTCTGCTCTACCAGTGCTAGAATTTCTTCTTCTGCTCTAGGAGTGGATACCGACCTTGGTCTTCCGGATAAATGGCACTGTTTGCTCAAGGAACCGGTATCACGCAATCTTTGGTGAATTCTTCCAAACATGCGTTGTGAAGGAATCTGGCGATTTGGATAAGCGTCAACATAAAGACGTCGCGCTTCGGTGGCGTTCCCATTAGCACGACCATACATGAAATGCATGTCTGTTAATTCTGCGTTAGAGTAACCAGCCATAGCGAAAGAAAACTTGTGCACTGAGAACAACTGTCAAATACGTACTGTTTGTTTCACTAAACATCAACCAGCTATTATAAGAAAATACACAACGATTTTGCAAAATAAAAAAAGGGGTAAAAAACATAAAACATTCCATATCTCCGCAACCGTTACTTTGCGGACCCATGTTTATTTTGCTTATTTTGGTTCATACTATTACCTCCTTAAATATTTTACAATCTTTTTTTAACACCCTGTAGTTATCTATACTGATCTTTACTGGAAAAAATACTAGAAAAAGTGTACCTTTTAACCTCTTCACCATAAGAAGATACCTTCTTGTAATAGTAAAGCATTGATATAAGATAGTAGAATCATGCTAGCAAAATAATTTTTATTAAGCTTGGTATATGTCATTTCAACACTAAGAAGAAAAATTATAGATTATCTTCTTATTGTATACAGGGTGTCCCGTTCATGTTGTGTGCATGATCCTCATGGAAAAATAATAGGGGTAGTTCATGTAAAGTTTTTTTCTTAGACGTCCTGTTTTCGAGATACAGTGTGTTGAAGTTGTTACTATCCAAATGGTTTCCTTTAATTATCTTTAAATCGGCTAAAGATAAAAATGTTAAAATTTGTACACGAGTAAACATCAACTGTGCGTTAAGAATAATGTGTAAACGGTTTATTTCTGAAAAGCAGTGTCGCCGATACAGGTAATTGGAGGGGTACAATCGAAAACAATATGTTAAAAGTAAAAATTTATTACATTTCTAAACGGTTCTGTAAACTCCAAAATATACTACAAAAAAAAAGGTATACATGTCGAAATTCGGTAGCATGTACCATTTTCGAGAAAAATGAAGT
Organism: Anoplophora glabripennis; assembly: GCF_000390285.2. Taxonomy (NCBI): domain Eukaryota; kingdom Metazoa; phylum Arthropoda; class Insecta; order Coleoptera; family Cerambycidae; genus Anoplophora; species Anoplophora glabripennis. Next base: position 890,905 of record NW_019416303.1, on the reverse strand, counting down.
TGCATAGAGTGAAATGGGGGACAATTTCAGTATCTACTGCAGTATCTTGAGTTTGCACATTTATTTAATTGTGCAGCTGTTTTGTTCTGTATGTCTCCGCGTTTGTTTATTAATATTTTTCTGTTTTTATCACTTTTTTTAAGCATTCGTGTCCATCAATAATTCAGTCCATTCAACAATTGTTTATTTTAGTAATGGTAGTGTAGTAGTTTATAAAATCTAAAATTAGTTAATAATAGATCATTAATTACTATAATCTGTTTATTTTTATTTACTTTTTTAAATGTTAGTTTACAACAAACTGAAACTTAAAATTTCTATTTTTTTTTAGTTGTACAATTTAAATGTTTGTGTGATATGTAGGAAATTAAAATTATAGTCTTAAATGCAAATACTGTTGGAAGCTAAATGTCTTCAGCTCATTCAATGTTAAGGTCCTCTTTCAATTTAACATTTTGTTATCTACTTGTGTCGTTTTATTTGAGCAAAAAAAATGCAACTTAATTTTTCTCGAAAATGGTACGTGCTACCGAATGTCGACGAATATACCTTTTTTTTGTAGTATCCTTTAGAGTTTACAGAACCGTTTAGAAATGTAATAAATTTTGACTTTTAACATATTTTTTCTTCAATTGTACCCCTTCAATTACCCGTATCAGCGACACTGCTTTTCAGAAAGAAACCGTTTGTACATTATTCTTAACGCACAGTTGATGTTTACTCGTGTATAAATTTTGATATTTTTATCTTTAGCCGATTTAAAGATAATTAAGGAAAACCATATGGCAAGTAACAACTTCAACACACTGTATCTCGAAAACAGGGCGTCTAAGAAAAAAACTTTACATGAACGGGAATTATTTTCCCATGGGGAATTTGCACACATGAGCGGGACACCCTGTATATTCTCTCAAATAATATTTTTCCTAAAAGTTACAGGGTTCTTTAAAGATGGGTTTTGAACCAACATGTTTAATTAACTAATTATATGAATTCTTAACAAATTATTCGTACGGATATGAATAGTGGTTTGATACAGATGTTTTTTTTAATTTGTTGTGGAAGTTTAAATAAAACAAAATCTATCCAATCTTGTTCAACAACGTGATTTTACTTTATCACATATATTCTTGTGCAATTATTGAAAGAAATATCATATATTCTTGCTGCTCTATCAGCACCCTTGACAAATACTAATCTCTTAAAAAAAAACTGCTAATACGAAAAGATCTCTTTGTTTCCACATTTTACTTAGTATCGATTGCAGAATGAGGAACGTCTTTCAATGTGTGCAATATTCCTTTTAATGAATTACTATCTACTGAAAATGGTGTACATTTAAAATAATTTCAATAATAATTCTATCATATTTGTATCGAAAATGTGGTGATGATGTTTAATACAAATTTACAAGACAGAAAAACTCTCGCCTTCATGATAAAATAGAAACTAAAACACAAATAGTTGGAAGTGGGGATATTTTTTCCATCTATATAGGCTGTTACAAGTTCGCTTCTCACTACAGGGATCTCGGAAACGGTAAGAGATACGAAGTAGCTTAAAGGGGGGGCCAAGTTGCATAATCAGGGGACCGACATAATGCCTCTAAAAAATCAAGGCTAAACATGATTAGTTTTCGAAATATTTGAAAAAAACCTAAATTTTGGAAATCCGTTTTTGTTTCATTTCAGCCTTGTTTGTGGTGATATTGAAAAAAGTAGAACACTTTCTCATGGCCACTTTTTGCCCTCTATCGAATGGCATAATCAATTTTTATATGTAACGTTTCGTATCTCCAGGACCGGAATTTATTATACCTGTAACCGCAACTGTGAAAGAGCATGTCGGATAGATTTGAATGAATATCCTGAAAAGAATTATATCGAAATTTGTTTGAATTTTGAGCACTCGAGAAACTTAGAAATTACTACAAGCACGTGATTAAAACTCTCATAATGTTTTATTGTAATGTGTGATGGTAATAGTTTAAATAACTAAGTGGTTTTCACAGGGTCTAATGACACTTAGAGTGTACGAGTGTACGGTTGTATTTAAAAAAAATGAAATTGATGATGGTCCTGGAGAGACGAAACGTTACATATAAAAATTGATTATGACATTAGATAGAGGGCAAAAAGTGGCCATGAGAAAGTGTTCTTCTTTTTCAATGTCACCTCAAACAAGGCTGAAATGAAACTAAAAATGATATCTAAAATTTCGGTTTTTCTTCAAATATTTCGAAAATTAATGTTAGCCTTGATTTTTTAGACGCATGATGTTGGTCTCCTGATTATGAAATTTTGTTCCCATTTAAGCTAGTTCGTTTCTCTTACCGTTTCCGAGATCTCTATAGTGAGAAGCGAATTTGTAACAACTTGTAACCAAATATTTCTGTATGTATGTATATCAAAAAGTAACGTTTACAAGCAAGAAGTAGAATACCAAAATTATTATTAATTTAAATTATTTGGAAATAACTGCAATTTTTTGTCAACTTTGACGGCTGAAGAGCACAAACAAATTTTGGACATAGGTAAGTTTAGTTAAATCATGTTATTATGGCCCCAAGCATCTGTGGTAGTTCCGAGTAAACGGAATATTATGACACACTGGATATATAGGGTGTTCCATTAAAAAAAGACAAATTGGACAATATTTTATTCAGTTGTTTCTATATTTACAAATAGACGGTGAAAATTCGCTGGACAACCCTCACCATAACAAAATATGTTGAAAAACTGTTCCTTCTTGACAAATTTTCATGTAATTGGGTCAGTCGCACTGCTCCGAAACGGACTATACGTAGTGTTATTGATCAGGCGGTGAGTCAGTGTGCTGCCTTTACTCAGAGGCTATTTCTGTGTCTGACAGTTCTTACAGTTCTTCGGTTAGGAGTGTGCAACTGTGCTCCAAGCACCGATTTTCGCATTTTCGGGTGCATTTGATTTTTCGAAAATCTGCTCGAGATTTCGGAATCTTCAAAAAATTATATTGCACTGCTCCTGCACGCTCGTTGCTCAGTACGATAAATATTAATCGGTTTGTTTTCAAAGTGTGCGTGGAAATATCGTAGGCGGTCGATGTTTTGATTGGATTAGTTGCTTTTCTGCCGCCAAAAAATATTATTGCAGCTCATAGTTGGGATTTGAAGAAATAGGTATGTTGATTTAAAAAAAAAATGCTTGTCGGTTGGATAAATGTATGTATTTTAGATTATATATTACAAAATATAAAAAATTGTGATGTTGACTATAGAAAAAGAAACATTTTATACTATTTGAATTTCACACAAGGGATTTTTTTATTGAAATATTGATATTTTGGTGTCATTTTTAAGGGTGTGGTTTGACATGTCAAAAATGAAGTGTGCGCACCTTTTTATACCAAAAATTTTGGTGTGTATGCATAGAAATAAAACACAATTTTTAAACTGTATTTTTTATTATCAGCTCTTGCTTTAAGGGTATAAGGCTATTCCAAATTAGTTGTTAAAGTTTTCTTAAAAATTTGATGAAACGATATCATTTTGCCGTTTTGATACCAAATATATAGGTACGTTGAACACACCTAACTTAATAACCAAGCTAGTAATTAATAATTATCTCAAATAAATTTAGAAGTGGTCAATCTAAATATTGTTAAGCAAAAAAACGCATACCAGATATACTGAAATCATCAAATAATATAAACAATTAGAGATATATCGTTTATTTTTATTTTAACATAACCTTTGACAAAGTTCATCACCCCGTTAGGGTTATGTAAAATAATTGGATTTAATCTAGACATATTGTCAACACAAATTTCAAAATTTCTTTTTTTTTGTATGTTTATTATCCATTCAAGAAAGAGGTTACTTGAAGAAGCAAACTTTGAAAGAGATAATATAGGTCATATTTTATCTGTCGTGTATAAGTCTAATTATTGCACGATGGCCTTTGCCAAAAGTGATGTTAAGATTTACGTCCCATCGATGGAGATATATTTCTTTAGCACATCCAGGTTTGTATCTGCATTCCAAAAGATTAAAAACAAATAGAAATTGATTTTAAGTATCTTAATACCTTTACAGTAAAGCAAAAATAAAATATAATTCTAATAAAACAATAATGTGCTTGTATGGAACAATAAAATCTCTTGTAATATAAATATCGACCGTACAATATCTCTTAATACTTCCAAATATAGGTAACATTTGAGTATGACCTTTAAAGAAGACTAATTTGGAATTCTTAATTCAAAAATATAACCTTGGCACCGTTCTCATTCATGCCTCATGAAACTTTCAGTAACTGGTTAAATAAATCTGTTGCTCCGAGAAACAAAATTGTGATTTTCCCTTAGGTAGTTCAACACAAATACTTAAGGTTTCTACAGATTTTTTTACTCAAATCTTCACTTTGTTCTCTAATTAATTTGCAACTTTAAAGCCCATACAAAATAATATATTCGTCTTGTCTCAGTTCGTGTTTAGCGTGTAAAATAATTTATTTTTGGAAGCTTGTTATTGTATTTTGGATTATAAACAAACAAGCCGAAGAAACATTTTCAGCATAAACGAACAGATTTTTTTAAACGCCAGGCTGAAAAGCTAACTGAAAATTAATTGAGTAAGACTACTACTTAAAATACTGTCTGTTATAAACTGTTGTGTGAATATATGAAAAATGTCTTGTCTGTTTCTCTTGTCAGTTCTAATGAAGTTCGAACTTTTGCTGTAAGATTTTTATAAGAGAGTATATTTTAAGGTACAATATATTTCAAAACCTTAACGAATTGCTACTCGTATAGTTTATTTACAGTTACTCATTATTTGCTTATGTTATCATTATTTTGAAATCTTATACTTTTGCAGCATAGTAAGGTTTTCTTTGTTCTTTCTTTCATAAAATGCACAGTTATTGTGTCTTCTTCAACACATTGCGAATATGCTATTATTATCAACTAAATTGTCTAAGTTGATTTTGACACAGGTAGAACCGATTTTTTTAAATTTATTTGACTGATATTTTTAAGTTTAATGTTTTAATTTACTTATCAAGTATATTTTTATATTATCGTTTGAGTACATATTTACAGATCGAGGTATATGATAAGATTTCTCATTTGACAGTAAATATGTTCAATGTTCATATTAAGTAACAAACACGAGATTAAATAAACAAGGTATTTTTTTACTCTTTTTTAAGGTATTGCAAGATTACTAACTGCTGATACTGCGAGAACCAACTACTCCATGGGCTACATGCCTCAGCTAGTATTTTATTACACCACTCATTAAACAGTCAGTAGCGAACAATTATCCAAAATAAATTTAAAGATGAAATATTTAAATAATTAATAGAAAAACACATACCTGATATGTTTACATTCTCAAATAATGCAGTCATTCAGATAAACATCCTATGTTCTTGCCTTTAACAAAGTTTGATCACGCGAAAAACTGCTACAAATATATATTTTTGTTTCCACAGTTTACTTGGGATTGTTAGGTACATCTAGCCCAGTAAATGAAAAAAATTTGTAAAAAAATTCGTTTCAGATTGAAACTGATTGAAATTAATTTTGGGAATTAATCAATCAACCCTTAAACTTTATAATAACGGTTAAAGGTTAAAATACATTTTATAGTAATTTTTAACCCTTTAAAAAACGTCCTCGAATACATTTTTACACCTGGAATGTGGTGGGGGAAATAATACAGAAACGTTCCGAGACTTCCAATCTTAACTGCCCGAAAATTTTGCGATATCTCCAGTAATTGTGGACCATTTTTTTTTTAATCTGGGGTAGCGCATGAAAATAATAACAACTGCACAGTCCATTTTGCCGAAATTTCAAGTGTTAATGTTTATAAATAAACAAGTTATGAATAAAAAAAAAGCTATCTCGGCTAAAAATGGTCCTAGAACAATTTTTTTTTTAATTCGTGAAAAATTACCAGGATTACGAACATCAAAGCGGCTTTAAAAAATATTCATTCTTCGTAAAGTTATTAATGAAAAACCTTATAAACAAATTACACTATTTGTTTATACGCAATTTTGAGGAGGTTAGGCTATGCAATTACAATTTCCAATTGCTTATCTTGAAAATATAAGTCAAGGCGAAACAAATGAGCCCTCATAAGGCTCTTTATTATAACGCTAACAACCGCGTTTTTGCAATTGAAAAAAATGCCATTTCTAATAAACAAATGCAAAAACTCGTAAAGAAATAAATATTTTTTTACCAAATTTTCAGGGTTTTTTAAGCGTAACAAAATACAACTTTTACTGCAGTTTAGAGACGATTTATGCTCTTTTCTTCTATTTATAGCAAATTAAAATTTCGCTGCTTTTTTGCAATTATGGAAACAAATTGTTAATCGATTTTAATTTAGCAGGTCTCAAATGAAGCGTTTTTTGAAAACCTATAAGTATAAACAAAAGCAAAAACTCCTGTTGGAGAGCGCTTTTAGATACAGTTAAAAAAACTCAATTTTTGGTCACTTTTACATTATAATCATTGTTTAAACAATGATCTTGTTGTTTTAAACAGATACTTTTTGGGAAATATTATTTCTTTTTGCCTAAACTAATGATTAAATCAAGTTTCAATCTGAAACGAATTACCTTTTGATTCACATGTAACAAATTTCATTTACTGAGTTAATCAGACAGCTTCCCTTCTCGTTACAAACATTAACAGAAAAAGTTATAGTGGGTGAGTCATTAATAATGGTTACACAGCTTAATGGCAGATTGTTAACATCAAAATATAGCGATTGAACCAAACATGCCTTAATCAATTGTTGCTCCTTTTCGTTCTACAGGGTGTTGAAATTGAAAAAATATTTTTAATTTTTTGCCATATTTTAAGAACGTATGAACCGATTGTTTTAAAAATTTGTAGTTTTACGTTTATTGAGATGACAAATACGAATATGCAAACAGTGTTGGTATCACATCTAGGGGGCGCTAGTTATACTGTTCTGTCAACATAAAAGTATGTGTAACTTTTTATATTTTACAATTTTACAAAAATTCAAAATTGTAAAATATAAAAAGTTACACATACTTTTATGTTGATAGGACAGTTTAACTAGCGCCCCCTAGATGTGATACCAACACTGTTTGCATGTTCGTATTTGCCATCTCAGTAAACGTAAAGCCACAAATTTTCAAAATAATCGGTTAATACATACTTAAATTATAGCAAAAAATCACTCAGCTTCGACAATTCGTCAGTTTTGTGCCAAAAATAAGATTACTGTCTTCTCTCAACCTCCTCACTTACCAGACCTGACTCCTTGCGATTTTTTCTTATTTCTGAAAATAAAATCAGAGCTGAAAGGACGCCGGTTTCAGACTATTGATGACATCAAAATGAATTTGTCACAGACTTTAAAGGCTATCCAAAACTGCTTCGTGAAAGGGAAATACCGCTGGGAAAAGTATGTAAATAAGGGAGGGGAGTTCTTCGAAAGTGACAAGGACCAATAATATATAAAATTAATAATAAAGTTTAAAAAATATTTTCGATTATTTTATAAACAGACCTCGTATGTATTTTTGAAATACACAAGGTATATCAGTAAAATAAAAATAAACAAATCAATATTCCAAATTTACTCTCGACAGCGAGATAAACAATATTTCTGTAATATCTAAAAATAAGTAATTTCCGATAACTATTGAGTTAACTTTAGTAAACAATGTTACAAGAATGTAAATACGTAAATTTACACATGCAAACTATAAAAACAAACTAAAATTGCCCCTGAACTTTGTAGGTGTGGTTGGTATAAGGATAATTTAATTCATATATTTTTTCTCATTATTCAATTGTTTAATTGTGTATTATTAAATCATAATAGTGTGGGACAAATTGTAATTTGATATTACGTAAAAATGTAGATATTTGGAGGTGCAATGGAAACGAGACTTTTCTGCGGTACTATTTTGGTCGTGTAAAAATAATTGAAGAAGTAGGTCATGATCTGTTCATAATTTTTAATTGGGATAAAATGAAATGTTTATAAAATTTTCCATCGACTGAAATGTTAAAACTATACATTTACTCGTCATTTGGTCATCGCTTTAGGATTATTATGTGGTCTAAAATTTGGCAAATATTTACTATTTTTCTAATAAAAAAGTTTTTTAATTAATTTAACTTTAAGATTAAATATGGTAAGGATTTACTATTTTTGGAAAACGAAAGTATTTTTTTATTAATTTTCATTTAACAATACGCTGTTATACTATACAATTCATTTTTTTATTTATGTAAACATAAATACTTTTCGGGCATACCTTCTCCTCAAACTTTAGTAAAAAACAGACTTTATAAATGAAGCTGAAATGATGAGAACTTTTTCAAATTTTCAATTAATTTGATATCTTCTGATATAAACGGTATTTATGATACAAGAAAAACAATCGAAGAAAAAAAAATATCATAATAATTTATGTAAAAATATGTACTTGTACTTATTAATGTTGAGAACTGTTACTATTCTATACGAATTCCTAAAGTTTCCCTTCATTACAACTATTCATCATTATTCCATGATTTATGATGTCATGCATTCTTTAAATACAGATAATGAAACGCGTCATACAAGCAAGCAGCGGAAACGGTTTTGCAATATATTAGAATATTTAAATCTACACCTTCAACGTTTCAGAAAATAAATTTAGTAAAAAGGGCTAGGTAAAAAAAACCTATTCACATTAGTCTAGTCATACTTCAATACTTTCGGCTCTGCCGTTTCACAATTTAATTTTTTCTAAAAAATTTGTATATAATTTTGTTCTATTCATATGTACTAATTCTAACTGCAAGGACGCCATTTGAAAAAGCTATCTTAACAGCAGAAATAGTATGATCATACCTGTATTTTATCTACAGTGGCATTTTTTGTGATTCAAGGGTGAGAGCAACAATAATACAAGATATTGAAAAGTTTCAAAATGTCAGGTATGTGTTTTTGAATTAAAATATGTTCAATTTGTATTTAAACAATTATTAATTACTAGCTATTTAGTAGATATTGTTGGTATAATTCAATGCTAGTTGAGGCATGTAGGCCGTAGAGTACTTGTTTACCGCAATATCAGCATTAACAGTTAGGTATATTGTCTATATATGATCTTATCATACCTAAATTTTTTATATCAAATAAATTTACTTGACATCATTTGATAAGATTTTTAGGAATACATTTTTTTGAATTTATTTGAACTAATAACGAAATTTAATTTTATTCCAACTTACTACTACTCGAGAAGAACAAATGTTTCAACGGGATATTAGGCGGATATTTAGAAACTTAGACACATCAAACGATCGTGGAGTGAAAACTATTTATAAAACAAACTTTTTTTGCCAGATATCTGTCTAAACTATTAGCCATCAACGCTCAACTAGTGGTGTGATCAAATGAAAAATGTCCTGCCTTGAGATATTTTGGCAGAATAGTTTATCTTATTGCGTAATATCAGTAGCCTTGATTTTGAGCAATGAAAAAATCTATTAACATCGCCACACATTAAAAATGTGTTTAAATAAATTTTTGGAACTAAATTTCATATTTTTTTCATATTTTGGAAAGATTGCTAGAATTTTGCCATGATGAAGATATATTCTCAATTGTTTGGTAACTTACTTATAGACTTCGAAATAATCAAGGAAAACCTGAATTGACATTTTTTAATTCCTTTTAATTCCTAAATATTTTACCAAAACTTTTAGAGCAAGAGTATTTATGGCGTTCTTGTATAATTAAATATCACATTTTTTTGTAAGTTTGTAACTAAGTTAAATACATTTTAAGATTTAGACAACTTATTCACTTTCAAAAATTAAGACCTTTTGAGATGTAGGTCAACGAATTTAAAGGTATGTATCTTGGTCTAAATCGTAAAAAATTTTCGAGTAAACAATTTTGAAGAAAAGTGAAGTTTAATTAGACTGCGATCCCCCTAAATGTTCATAAACTGCAATAGAATATTAAAATTCATTTTTCTCGGCAATTATTTTTTACAATACAAAATCGCCAGCAACAAAAAATATGGCAAAAACAAATACTATTTAAAGTTTTTTAGCAACCTCTCTGTTTTATGTAAAAAATAAGCTTATTTCATGTTTGACTATCCCAAAAAGCCTCCTAGGCCAAGTTTCATTGAAATATGTTAATAATAATTGATGGAGTTATCGTGAAATGAATGAAACGAAAAAAAGGTAGGCGCTAAGAAGTATTTCGGTACTAAGATAAGATCGGTTAATTGATTTGTATTGATCTGTGGAACCTTTAGATACATTTTTTAAGCTGATTGTGACTCACTATATATGTTTAATGTTCAATCATTAAGTGGCGTAATTTTCAATGAATTTTTTGTCCAGAATTTTAGAAAATCTAAGAAAGTTAGAAACAATATCTCTTACTTTACTGTACCAGTCATACATATAAATTTTCATTAGAGTGCAAAACAACTGACAATACATTCAAAATAAAAATAGAAAAGCATATTTTTACCTCGTATGTTTATCTTACGATTCCTGAATTTTGCACACTTGTTGAGCATACAGAAAATGGAGTACTGTCAATGTGGCAACGTCTTAAACTTTTAAAACCATGTATGAAACCAGCGATTTTATTTTTCAAATATTTCATTGGTGCTGTCGTATTTCAACATATCAAAAGTCTGCTATTGCATCTCATCCATCATTTTACCTCGATAAATCATTGTAATAGGGCGCAAAGTACAGAAATGAAACACAGAAAAAATGGCGGAACGTGATACTCATATATTAGTGAATTTCGATGCTTTGACCATACTTTGGAAACAGAACTCCCCTAAACTCCACTACTTATCAAAAAGATGTATCATTGGATTCCTTAGAGTGTGTACTAACCGGCGAACTTTTGCGAATATTCACATAATTCGAAGAATTTTGTAGTAAACCGTGACAGCGCTCGTGAAAGAGGTTAACTCTTTGATGGAGCCATACATTTTATTTCTCAATGGAACTTTTTTTTAATGTGGCATCCAATTATTTTTGGGGTCGCTGATTACGAATCAGAAGTCAAAATTGTAAAATTCAAAATGGCCGATCCAATACGGCGGACCAATAATTCAAATTTTTTTTTAAAATTTCATGAAAATCAGTACCCGGGTTTTTTTCGAGTCGCTAATTACGAAGCTGAAGTCAAAATTGTAAAATTCAAAAAGGTTGTTCCAATATGGCGGACCAATACTTCAGAAAATTTTTTAGTTTTCATGAAAATCAGTATTCGGGGGTTTTTCGGGTCGCTGATTACGAATAAAAAAAACCCTCGGGACACTATTATTTTAAGAAATATTTCAACTACTTATTTGGATTTACAGCAGAAAAAAACGATTTTTCTTGTTTTTTTTTTCTAATAATTTGTAGTACTTAATATCTATTAATTTGTAATATAAAACGAAGCTGCGAAAAAATCTGAAAAAATTCTGAAAAATATTTTAGGGTGTCCTAAATAAGTGTCTAAATCGGCGTTCCGATATTGAGAATACTTTAGTGGAAAATGCATGTATCTCATAAAAAGCACATATTTTGAACATTTGAAAAATTGGGCTTATGAATTTTGAAGTTAATGTTTTATGTATAATATTGAATTCGAAATAGGTAATAACCTGACTTGAGTATTGTCATTTCTTGCGAAACCATTTTTATTGTTTTTTCGGTTTTGTACAAATTGCCGTTTACCAGTTCTCCGCAACTGCATCTTCTAATAAAAGATTTAAGGCGTCAAGATCTTAACTATAATATCTATCTACTTCAGCGATATTTTGCAAATGCTGTAATTTTCCATATGTAAACGCAATTAAGGTCAAAATCTCAATTTATAATTTTATAATCATCGTATTGGATCCGCCATTTTCAATTTCTGAATTTTGAGTACGGATTTCAAATTAGTGACCTAAAATACCTTTCAGTACCAAATTTCAGCAAAATCGGAGCATTTTTAGCATTTTTGTTCGCCACCTGGATCTGTCACTTTGAATTTCTAAATTTTGAGTACGAATTCGAAATCAGCAACTCCGAAAACCTATTAATATCAAATTTCAGCACAATCAGAGCATCTTCAGCATTTTCGTACGGCATATTGGATCCGCCATTTGTAATTTATTAATTTTGAGTACTGATTCGAAATCGGAAGAACCTTGGAGTACCACATTTCATAGCAATTGGAGCACTTTTAGTATTTTGGCCACTTTTTCAGATTCCCGGCCCAGAGTGCGTTGCAGCAAATTTTGATAGCATTCTTTTCTCGTCAAGATAAACAAAAAAGAATAGAGTAACATTTTTCCTAAAATGCTTCCTAGAGACTCTATGACACTGACACTGACAGAAAAGCATTGTTATTAACAATGTTATTGATTAATTACTCAATAAACATTAAAATACAGACTAATCAAGCACGTGTAAATGGATTGATATCTCCAAAAACGTATTTTCATACAGGACTGTACTTCACAACGTATATTTCATTTCGTGCGTATCATTCACGGTTTAAATTTGTTTGTGTTGTATGTTGTTTTCGATCCATTTAAAATATCGAGCATCGATTCAGTAGCTGAAATGTCTGAATAAGAAAAAAAAAAGAGTAAAAACAGCAATTTGTTGTTATGTGTAGAATTTTATAACTTTTTGATAGCACCTATTTCAACTTTTCTAAATGCTTAAACAGCTCTTTAAAATATATTTTTTTAAAACTTGAAATGATTTTAAAGAATATTTCAAACTCAGATTGGTAAAATTTTTTATTATTTCTTTTTTCAGATTAGTATTCAGGGGAACTTACTGTTACCACTTAAAGTTACACCCTGTAATACATGGTGTATATTGAAAAAGTTAGGTGTCTACTAAGTTGTCTATTATTGTCTTTATGTTACAGGACCTAGAAAGTCAAAAGGATGTCGCACACTGTGACGGTAACAAGGACGACCACCACCACCACCACGTCGGCCATCATCATCAACACCGGCTACTTGAAGTCATGGCCCGGCCTCCTGAAACTGGCCGAATTGGTAAGGATTGTTTACAAAACACACCCGATTCCGTTCCAAAATAGACTTCTGACGTCAAACTTTTGGGGCCGAGCGTTACCAAAACTCCGCGGTGTTTGTATTTTTTAATTGGACCCGTTGCTGGATTTATAAACGTCTAAATAAGTAGAGTGGACATCTGGTTAAATGGAATGGGAATAACGAGATTGTTTCCATTTCCACGGGGGACAGGGTCGGCTTGAAACATTTTGAGGCCCCAAAATATGACTTTAAAGTTTTATCCACAAGCAACTTTATTAAAGTCTTTCCGAAATCAGTTGAACATGTATAACAAAAACCGAGGAATCAAATTTAATAAGTTTCATAGGAGTCTCTAAAAAATTTTCTGATAAAGGTAAAAATTTTTAATAATTTGTATATAATGTGTAGAAAATTTCTATTATATGTTCATTTGGACAACAACATATTTTAATTATTTATGTCCTCAAACAATTTTATTATATTGATGGTAAATT
>NW_019416303.1:863154-875827 GCF_000390285.2 Anoplophora glabripennis | reverse complement strand
TTATTAATTAATAAAATTAATTTGTTGACCTAATTAATAAAATAATTTGACATACCTGATGTTACAATAACTATTCAAAATTTTGTCCACCGACGTGTAAACACATTTGGGCCCATCTTACTCAGTTTCTGCGAACTAACACAAATGTTATCCTGCTGCAAATGCTAACACAAATGTTTCACCATAATACAAGTGCTTCGCCATAAATTAAAACGATATCCATCAACTCCGAGTTTTGACACTAACTACTAAAAACTATTGTAAACACTGTCGCAACGACGATTGTAAAATCGGATTTCAGTATTCGGAGTCGTTGAGGCCACGTGACTCTCCACGCGTATTGCGAATGATGCTAGAGACTACAGTTGTCCAGCGATATAATGCTTAAAAGTACTACAACTTCAACAATATTTTTCTCGGATCTATTCCCATATTTTTTTGGATAACTGATGACCCTGTATAGGCACGCTTCTTATTAGATTATTGATTGTTGCCATCGAAATTTCCAATACTCTATCAGGGCATTTGTAAGTTCATCCTGCGTCTGTGGTTGAAGTTTCAATCATGTCTATTTCCCTATTCAAATGAGCAGCGTTTAAAAGTTTCTGTTAGAGTTTGGGCTTCCATGTCTGAGTTCCAGTTTGAGTTTCCTTATCCAAGCCTCATTTTGGGTAAATTGAACTTCAGTTTGAGTTTTCTGTCGGTGCTTCAGCCTGGTTTTGGCAGTCTGATCTTTTGTTTGAGATACAGATTTCATCTCTGAGCTTCAGTTAGAGTTTCCCTGTCCGAGTTTCAGATTTAGTTCGCCTGGCAGAGGTTCAGTTTTAGTTATCATGAGGAGGACCCTCTATGCCCGAAATGTGGCGAAGGGAAGGACACCCCTGTCCACCTTCTGGGGCAGTGTGCAGCCTTTGGGAGAATAAGAAGATGACATTTGTCTTCTTTAAATATTAAGTACGTACAAAACACCTTCCGTTGAAATTAAGGTAACTGGTATAGTTTTTACGATCTCAATTGAAGAACCAAGAGGTTGGCGTATGTATCAGGTTCGGTCGCTGACGCTGCAACTCGGCATTGAAATATTTGAAAAACTTGTTCCCATATTTATTTAGCCATACCCATGTACAGGTCGAGTCACCCAGTTGAAGAATGAACGCGCGGTCTAACGCGGCACAAACATAGCCGTACTGGGCGACCTGGCCATAAATTCAGTTGTTGACAAATGGTTTAGCAGTGCAGTGCAGCAATGCGGAATTTGGTGTGATTCAGGTAATTTTAATTTAATATAGGCACCTTCTAGTAATCATTCATATTACAATTGCAAAAGGGAGAAATAAGAGGGATATTTTGTTTACTAATATTATTACAACATGGCATTTTGGACACCTTTTGAAACGGAACAAAACGAAATTTACCATCAATATAAAAAAATTGTTTGACATAAATAATTAAAATATGTTATTGCCGATTGAACATATAATAGAAATTTTTACACATTATATACAAATTATTATAATTTTTTACTTTTAGCAGAAAACTTTTTTGGGGACGCCTATGAAACTCATTAAATTTTATTGCTAGGCGTTTTTATACATGTTAACTGACTTTGGAAAAACTATAACAATGTCCATACAAATTTAATTGGTTTAGTATTTGAAAAACATCAATTTGGCATTTTCATTTTTGGTTTCAGAGAAAAAATGTTACTTTGGTATCAACAGCCGTGAGAAAATCCTTATTTTCGCGTAGATCTTTTTATCAGTTAATTGACAGATAAAATATTTTTCGAACTATTGTGAAAGTTTGATCGTCTGTTAGAGTACTTGTTAATATGACAAACACTTTAAGATGTTTGTCAGTACAGTGGTGTCCCATGACTTTTCGGAATGAAGTTTTGAACATTTTTTTTTTTTAATTTTGATAGGAAATATCAGTATCTGTCATATTCAATTTTAAAGTCAAAGATTTGACCAATTTGATAATATTTCATTGACGTAATTATTTTATATAAGAGTCCAAAAGGAAGGAATGATTTGTGAAATGGCGGTTTATCCTGCGCAAATGTTTAAAATGCTAATTTTAATCGAATTTGATTGATGCCACGTCAATCATCAACCGAAAATAGTTCGTTTCATGTGATTTAATTATATTATTATTTAGAAGTATAAATTTTTCTATAAATACATCACTTCTCGATTAATTTCTTACATAACAAAATGTATTAAATTAATTATATATTTATTTGTGTTTCATTTGGTGATGGGAATATTTTTTAGATTCATGTTAACACAAGCGAAAATAATTTAATACAACTCTAAACGATGTTTTCAGTTATATAAAGTGTATGGGGAATTTTTTACCACAAAATTAGTTTTTGGAATATTTTGCTACTGTAAATGTAGATTTATTATTATTTTCTGTTCGGGTAATAATAATTTATTAATGGTTGAAACAGCTCCTCGAATAATTTTGAGGACTTGCCAAAACTATTAGTTTTGCAATGTTTTCAGGATCTTTTAGTTATCGAAACTCGGTTTCGGTACCCTTGAAAATACTGCGCTTTAAAATAATCGAGATTTTCTAAATGCGTTCGTTTTCGGAATATTTTCTGCATGTATGAACCCTTATCTCATTTTTTTTTGGAATTGAAGCGTTTTAACATAGGAAAAATATACTACCTTATTCTACCAAATTTTAAAGGAATATCTTGGTATAGGAGTACCTAAATATTTAGTTTTTATTTTAGCATGATCGTTAATTCAAAAATGCCAAATTCAGACTAACTTTTCCTTTTATTATTTGTTTTTTATTAACCACCAAATTCGCGAAAAATTTTGTTTTATCGATAGAAACTTATCTTTTGATTTAAAAAAAATTAAACAAAGAAAAACTTATCTAATTTTGATACCTAGTCTTCTCTTGAGAAATTTTCAATATATTTAATTCAGATTTGGTAGCGAGACATATTGGATTACATTATTAACTTTTAGATAAAGAATTGTAATTGAAACGAGATGGGTTTGTAATTAAAACAAACTCATCTCGTTTTCAATTCAATCAAATCAAATTTGGTTATAGAGAATAACCACTTTGCAGGTAATTATCTGCTGCTAAGTCAAAATGTTTCAATGCCAAATAGTCGAGAAAGAAATGGTTCCATGAAAGATGACGTTAGTATCAAAGCTTTCTTTTAATCCTTTACAATTAGAAATTGCCAGTTTCTTTTTTAATTTCTTCAATTTTTCTAGATTTTGGGCATTGTCGTGGTAGGACTAGTGAGCCACTATTTCAACAGATACCAGCAGTACTCCAACACCCCTGAAGTTTTTTTCCTCCTCATGGCAGTGACTTTCCTCGTGGGAACGTTTCTGCTGTTGACTTCGTGTTTAATTTCAATATCCACAGCTTCCATCATTTCCAAAACGATCTACGTGAGTATAACCTGTATTTATTTAGAAATACAATGGCCAACTGAACAAAGTCCCAACTCCCAATTACAGACATGTGACATGTGAGACCTAAATTACAAATATAAAATTAAATAATGTCCGGAATGTACTATTTCTTGTGATGACATCATCGTGTTGATGTTTGTGAAGCTAATTAAAAGCTATTATTTCCATTATAATGATTGTATTTGCTAAGAGTTCCTAATTAATATAATTATTGTTAAAAATGTACAACATACACCATGTGGTTTTTATAGTTTCTAAGAATATTACATATTTTTATTGGAGTTTATCAATATTTTTAAAAAGTGTGCAATGACTAACGTATTTTTTCTAAACTTGTAATAGATGAATAATGCGTCAATGTGTCTATAGTAGATACAACTCTTTTTAGAATTCAGTTTCACAGCTTACTTCATTGAACATCTTCATCTGGATCCAAATTTAGGATTCGGGCTTGTTTTACTAAAATAAACAGCAATTCACATTCATTGCATACCACTTCATGGTAGTACATTAACCTGGATTTTAATGAGCCTTTGAAAAAATTAAATATACATGGTTTCCCACTAGGAAGCCAGCAAACTTTAAGGATATGCAAATCTAAAAAAATGCTTAAATATTTCAAGAACTTGTAAAGATAGTTGCAGAAAATTTGATAAAATAAATTTGCGTTTAATGTTACAAAATCTTGCATTTCAGTTATAGACCAGGCGATATCTGTTTTGGTTTGGGTGAATCGTATATCCACGGAGATTTTTGGCTTTTTGGCTTTCAAATATCACTAGAAATAAAGCCGTCATTCACATTAAATATACTGGGACATCCGGGCTAATTTTTCGAAAAATACCTTTGGTATTCCGAGTACTTACCAGGTCTAAGATTACAATACTTTTCTTCATTGGCAACCTACTCTAAAACGTGTTTAAAGTTTTTTATGCAAGCGAGAAATTCAATAAAATCGTACGGGTGGTGGGGGAAGCAGAGAGCGCGGCCTCTTCGGCCTGCTCGAAATTGAATCGGCTATAACTATGTAACCAATTGATCAATCGTTATGTTTTTTTTAAAAGAAGCATCTTTCCAAGAACTTTTAAAACCTGCTATAAAAAATTTGATTTGATTGAATATTCACAAAGTTCTAATTGTTTATAAGTACAAAAATTCGACAAATGTTTAAACAAGCGCCACAGCGCCTAATTGACGAATTCGAATTTTTCAAAAAAAGTTTGTAAGCTTGAGAGCTCTTCTATATGTGATTAAATTTTCAAGTATCTAAGGGCCTTGGTTTTTGCTGTGCAAAATTTTGAAAATTTGCAAATTTTTTTTCAAAATCTGGATTGCAAAATTATTATGCAAAATCTATCGAACCGATTTTGATGAAATTTGGTGTGATGATTCTACATAACATGAAGTTTTCTTGAGCCAAGTATAAAGGTCCTATACCCAATTTAAATACCCCAAAAAAATTCCCTAAAAAGTATTGTTTTTTAACCCCATTTTTGCGATTTTTTCGATTTTTACCATAATAAAAAATTTAATTGCAAACATTTTTTTTCTCTTCCATTTTCGCCTAAAATCAACTCTTGAAAAGATACATAATTAAATAGGAAGAAAAATATATTTTTAGAATTTTTTTAACATATTGTGCCGCCAAAAGTTAAGCCCACGTTTTTTTTATGCGCATATTAGTATCCTAAAACTTAGTATTCCTTCAATTTTTTTTGGAGTTGCAAATTGAATCATCTCTTTTTACTGCAATAGGCATTTTTGTGTGGAATCAACTCATTCAGAAACGTAGGTAGTCGTTTTCCTTAAAAGTGTGTGAAATCTTGCACCAAACTCCAGGAATGGATTCTACACATCAAAATAAAAGAAAATATGTTGTTATGCAATTTTCATTTGTTTTCAAGTTATAGCATAATTACAAATTTTAAAATTTTGAAATCAGGGTGTCATATTCCAAGTTCCAAAGTGGACATTTGTCAGCGTTATTTTATTTTTATAATTTAATATTTGATACAAATTTTTGTAATGGAATGCTAATGCTACTGTTGAAGAATATCGTCAACGGTTTTCACATCACTGATGTCCTGATAAAAATGTATTTATCAGAGTTTTCAACAAACCGTGCGAAACCGGAAAGCTTCCCAGTAAAATCTGAACGAGCTCATTGACAAGGTTTAGAAGAAGTAGCTTGAAAACAAATGAAAAATGCATAACAACATTTGGAGTTTGGTGCAATTCTACCGACTCGCCCTTCAACAAACTGTACAGATATAAAAAAAAAATTACACAAAAATCACGCTTTAACAGTTGACCTCTTCCCCCAAGTTCTACTAA
The DNA here is from genome assembly GCF_000390285.2 of Anoplophora glabripennis. Classification (NCBI taxonomy): domain Eukaryota; kingdom Metazoa; phylum Arthropoda; class Insecta; order Coleoptera; family Cerambycidae; genus Anoplophora; species Anoplophora glabripennis. The sequence continues at coordinate 870,038 of NW_019416303.1, read as the reverse complement.
ATGTAGATATTAATTGTATTAAAGTTATCATCACATTTCTGAAATATATTTTTTTTTCCAAAAAAGTTTAACGCTTGGAGACAATATATATCCGAACTTTTGTGCTTTTTTTACTTAAGGACTAATCCCTCAGAACTTCCTGACACACTTATTAATTATTTAATTTTTGGTTACCATAGATACACATGATTTTAACATTTATATTCTTGTACAGGAAGTGGTATACCACGGATTTGCCTTCATTCTTTATCTGGCAGCAAGTCTGACCTTCGTTATCGAGATTAACCACAGGAAACGTAATTACTACAACGATTATGAGCCTTACTTTGCTGCTGCTGTAAGTAATTGGACGAATATATTTTTCCATATTAGTAAAAAGAAATCAGTAACAAGTGTAATTTGTAGTATAAATCACATTTTTTTACAGGTTATTGGTTTGGTGATTTCCTTCCTCTACCTTCTAAGTACCATCTTCGCTTTGAGGAGTTACAGAGGCCTATAAGTTTTAGTTTAGTTACCGTTATTTATTATTTATTTCCCTTGCTATGTATTTACATAGTTTTTTATGCTGTTGTTAGGGGATTTACCACTGCATTTTACTACAACAGGCACTACCGATTAGACTTTCCCCAAATTTTACTTATATTCTTTTTTTGTTTGTTTTGTAAGTTTATAGTTATATTTTAAATGAGTACAGAAGACCTAGGGTTTATTGACCAATAAATTTTAAAAAATTGGATTTATATATACTGGAAAGACATACTCATATATCTACCAAAAAGTAAATTTCGGATGTAGATGTAGAAGATATACGTATATTTTTAAAGTTATTTTTAAGATTAGAAGATTAGGCGAAGATGTAGGAGTAAACTGACAAAATGCTGCCATAAGTGTCTGTATAACGTGCCTTAAGTGTTTGCCTATATTTTTTATTACTTACTTACTGTCGGTCCATTTATATTAACTCTTTGTGGATTTTTTGTTATTTTTAATGTAGATTTTAATAAATGTTTGTACTATTTATCAGGACGTTCAATCCTCTGGGCCTTCTAACCTACAAGATGTGAAAAAATGAGATCCTCATTGAAAATTAAAAATGTAAAAAAATCTCTTCGCCCACTTTCCAGAAGACTACTTGCGTAGTTTTTCATTTAGGAGCTTGATTTGTGGAGCCTGATTTGAAAACCTTTGGGAGCTTGATGTATTCCGTGGGGTTTTCACAATGCCTGGATGGTTGGAACTCTAGCACTGAGGACTAAGCTGGGAGCAATATGCTTTGTAAAAAATTTTAACAATCTTTCAAATTGTAAAAATTTGGAATTTAGTGATAATACTGTATTAACAATGAATGAGTATGTAGTTTATGATCTACAAAGGGCTTTATATAATACAAATGACAATAAATTTGGAGTGTATTACACATATTGGCTAGGTTCCAGGCCTGGTTCATGAACTGTACTGTACAAGGGTTGACGTTCGATCACCTACCTTGATGGGAAGTCCTATATCGAAGTCCATTTTAGATTTGGGCACTTGGCCTCTTTGAAATTTGTTGATCTTTGGAATTTGGTAGACTAGAGCTAACTGTAGACTTGTAGTTGGTTTTAGTAATTGCTGTTCGTTGCCCTACCTGAATCTTGCTGAATTTGAAAAACTTTTTTCCAAAAATTCAAAATTGGGGTGGTTCTTCTGTGCGTCACGAGCGTCGCTGGCGGTCGACAGCATTGGGCTTCATCGCTCCATCGCTGTCATCTGCTACGTCTTTGGCGGTTGAGGAGGGTTGGGAGCGTTGTGAAATGTTTCGTAGAGAATTTCAATACTTCAGATATTCAATAGAATTGGAAGTATTTCCGAACTATAAAAAAATCCGACTTACGTGGAATACGTTATATATTCAAGAATCTCATGAGAAAGAGATATAATATACAGCAAACTTGGGTGATATTAGACTGTTTATTTAAAATCATTATATAATGTAGTATTGCTGTTTCTGTGTAAGCAACCAAACAAACACGTGACTAGTGGGTTGCATATCCAATGAATGAAACATTCAATTAATTTTAAAAAAGTGGGAGATCCTCCTCAGACTGTTATTCTGCTAGGTAAAATTAAATTATATTTCATATTTTAAGGATCTTGAATAAAAAAAGTGACTCTCTCTGTATACGACACTCAGTTCAATATTATTATAACAGTCAGTACAGTTTTATTAAGGTAACTACAAGTCCTCCTTTGAGGAGAATTGTTCATGAGCTTTATCTTTCTTAAAGCTAGCGTCCTCCTATGTCCTACATTTGGGCAGTCAGTATTTAGATACATGTTTTTTGTTGTGATATTTACAATTATTTTTATAAGTTTACATACTGAAATAGTCCCTAAATAACCAATTGAAATAATTGCCTGGGAGAGAGTAACAATTCTAGTGCTGTATATAATCCTTACTCTTTGGCTGTGTTCTCCTGATCAAATTGTAGGTTTTGGTATAAAAACAATCCTCAAGTATGGATCCAGAATAAATTTTCTTTTTAATCATCTACTTATTTACTGCATTATCCTGATTATATTAACTTGTCACAATGATACGATGAAAACTTTTTTGGAACTGTTGGCTCCACCGCTCTGCTTTTGTTTACAAATGTTGGTGAATGCCTATTTGGAAATAATTGTATATAATTTTAAGTTAATTCGCAGTTTTCAGCAACGTTTCCATACGCTATCACCATGCTCATAATTCGTTGTTACTGTATTGATGGCTCTTTCTAATATGGTTATTCTCACTTCAAATTAGTAATAATACACACACCTTTCAAAAAAGGAAACAGTTAAAGTACAAATCTAGAAAAATAAATGACTTGGACATTTATTTAGTAATAATTCTCACAATAAAATTTCAATCAAGTTTATAAACGCCATTTTTTCTGTAGATATTTATGATTCAACTAATTCTTCAAGGTACGTACGATAAGATACACTTTAATCCATTTAATTACGTACATGAAATTGATATTTATGTTAACTGATTAATACGTACAATTACATCTAAATCTACAATAAATTTTAATCAATTGAAAATTAAAAAATAAACATGTAGTTCACACGAAGCAAAATAATATTGTGGTTTACAGAAATTATCTGATATGGATTACTACAATTGTACTACAATAATCAAAATAATCCATTAATCCAAAGACCTCGAGGTCGTTGCATTAATCCTTCTAATAAAGTTGTTGCCGCGGTTAATTCACAGAACGAGAAATTGATGACCTATCCTGGTCAAACCATATTAAGTTTCAGCTACAGGAAGCAACTAATGTGTTTGGATGTTTTGCAAAATATTTCCTCATATTGTAACCTCCATTAAACCTTACCAAACGTATATTAGACGTAGCTGAACACAGATACGGATTCATATTTGAGAAATTAATTTTTACAGTGGACCAATTCGTTATTGAAGTTGATACAATTTTTGAATATTACTTTGCTTCTTTAAATCTCCACAACTTAAATTGTTATGTGCCACATAAAATAAAACAAAGTAAGTTTGGAAAGGTTAATACGTTTTATCCTCATTTAAAAAAAAAATCTTAGATTTCACAAATATGACTGTTGTGCTCTGAAATTGACACTGAGATTTATTGATCAAAAGGCTACAAAGGTCAAACAATTTTTAAATTTTGTAAAATAAAGAAACAATTCATATTGAGATTTGCTTATGCCTTAAGGCATCATACCCTTTGGAAATGGAACAATTCGGAGGTTACAAGGGTCAAAGGATTATTTAATTTTTTTAGAATGAAAAAAAAAATGTTAATCCTGCTGTTATAAATTGAAATTGATTCTGGAATTTATTTATGCCCTAAGAAATCGCACATATTGTGGACATAGAAAAATTCAGAGGTTACGAACAGACGATTGTTATATTATTTGGAATAAAAAAAATGTAGATTCTGCAAATATGGATATAACATATTGAAATTAATACCTACTGACATTTACTTATGTCCGAAGGAATCATATATATTGTGGGAAAGGAAAAATTCAAGGGCTACGAGGGTTATACGACTTTTTCATTTATTAGAAAAATGGCTGTTACAGGTTGAAATGAATAATGAGATATATTTACATTGCCTAGAAGGCTACTGTCCAATGGGGTGTTCGCCAACTTTTCAGATATTACCGTCAAACGATTTTTTTATTCTTATGAAAGAAAAAATCGAAAATGTAGCTGTTAAAGGATTGAACATACTGAGACTTATCTTATATCCTAAAGTAACAAAAATTAAAGGATTAAAATAATCATAAATTTTTTAAGTGACTTTCAAAAATGTTGTAAAAAGAAAAAATAATTTGAAGCTTGAGGTTTTTAGTTTCAGAATCTAAAACTAAAACATTTTTGTCGTTGACAAATTCAAAAATTTTGTTTCCCTTTCAAAATGTCTGCGGGCTTCAATATTTTGTTTGGCAATTCCACCTGTTAGCTCTTTTAGTTTGATTCATAATGTGGATGTATTTGTCAAAATAGACAAGTAGGTATCAAAATATTTATAAACAAACAAATCAGTGTCGTGAAGCCGAAAGTCCTTTGGCAAAAGTCGCCGTTGACGCCGCTCGCTTACACGTGCCACTATGGCCTTCGATAAATGTGACATTAAACTTAAAAAACCTAAGTAAAGGTTTACGGATGGCAAATGAGCTTTGTGATTTCTTCATAAAAATTGATTTGTCTATGGAAAGAATTTTTGTTTTTAAGAATAGAAGCAAATTGATAATGCCATAGCTGTAAAAGAAGAAATTTTTTTTTATTATTTTGCAACATCGGAATGTATCCTATATTTTCATACAAAATGCCACGTATTCGCGGTACATTTTCGGAACATATCCTCCTGAATAAGGAGCTTTGACTGCTTCCAAAGGAACCCTCAAGAGTTCAAACCTTTGAGATCTTTCTTTCATTGTGATCCGAATGACTCAAATTGTCACTTTCTAAAAATCAATTAAAGGATAAATTTTGCATTTCTTATTTATATTTTTATGTCCGTTTTAATACCTTTTTCTAAGTAAAACTTTTTAATTTTATATTGACCCTACTGATATTCCAATAGCCTCATGATAGTATTATACTTAAATTAAATTGAAATATATTTAAAAAAAAAAAGTTCAGCTACAGACTATTCTAATGAAGACTGTAATTCTTTTACTTCTTTCCATGTTTTTTTTTAAGATATAGATACATAATTAGATTCCACGTGTGAGAAGAAATTCACCATCTTTAAATACAGGACCACCTGAGAAAAAAGTTTTGAAGATTTTACAGCTTAAATGGATCATCCTGTATATGGAATAAATTCATAAACATATTTAAATTTAACTATTATCTAATTTTAATAATAATGTCTAGTTTATTTTATGTTTTTTAAATTAAAAAATACACAGTGCTCCATTCAAACCAACATACCTTACTTACAGGAGTTCAATCGATGTTTCTAAAACTTTAAGGTGTATGGAAATCTTTAAGGTGTATAGAAATAGTGTTGTCAATCTTCTGAAGCGCAAAAAAGAACAATATTATTTCAACAAAATTGATATGTTTAAAAATGATACAAGGGAAATGTGGAAAACTTTGAAGAATTTAGTTAATGTAAATAGTCAAAATATGAATAGTTATATTTCATTTGAGGAGAGATTAGAAATTAGGGTACTAAAAAATGATGTAGAGATTGCGGAAAATTTTAATGGTTATTTTGTTGATAGTATTGGAGATATTACAAATAGTATTATCGCCAATAATGGAAACGGGTATGGTTTATATATTTTGTATCCAGCGTTTGATGAATTTAGGACAGTAACTATGTCAGAATTAAGTAAGATTATAAATAACTTGGATAATAGATACTCTGTGCATGATGTGATGAACCCCAAAATGTTAAAGGAAATATTTAAAGCAATTGGCCATGTTATACTTAACTTGTACGTATCCTCCCAGTACGTCGCTGCGTACTGGGAGGATCCCGAAGTTACTGAAAGTCTCTACAATCATTCCAATACAAAAAATTGTTAATACAACTAAAGCTAATGAATTTCGACTGGTTAATACATTGCCATCAATTGAAAAAGTACTTGAATTAGTGGTGTGAATTTTAATAAATATTCAGTCTGGTTTTCGACAAAAGCATTCTTGTGAGTCAGCTCTTCAATTAACCATATGTAAAATAAAGAATGATATTGACAATAATAAGTATGTGATTGGGATATTCTTGGACTTAAAAAGGGCTTTTGAGACAGTGGACAGAAAATTGTTGTTAGCCAAGATAAAACAGTATGGCGTTGGGGGAAGGGTGTATGGTTGGTTTGAGGATTATCTCCAAGATCGGAAACAAAGAGTTCGTTTTAATGAAGCTGTATCTAATGAAATAAACAATGATATAGGTATACCTCAAGGTAGTGTCCTGGGTCCTCTTCTCTTTATATTATACCTTAATGATATCGAACTTTTTATAGATTGTGAATTTATTAATCTTTTTGCTGACGATACATTCATAGCATGCAGTGATGTTAGCCTTGAGAAAGCAATACAACAAACAAATAGGATATTAACAGCTGCAGCAATATATTTTACAGCTAATAAACTAAAATTGAATATTCAGAAAACTAAAGCCGTAATATTTACAACTAAATATAAGTATCGTATGATGGATGTGACTGGAATTAAATTGCATATAAGTAATGAGAATATAGATATAGTATCCCATATAAAGTATTTGGGTTTTCAAATGGATAGTTTTCTAAACTTTGATTACCATTTGGATTATATGCAGAAAAAGATATCTAAGAAACTATATTTTTTTGGCAGAGTATCTCAGCATTTGACAACTCAAACCAAGATT
>NW_019416303.1:844837-862860 GCF_000390285.2 Anoplophora glabripennis | reverse complement strand
TTTTAATAAATACATTTATTACTAAACCTTTTGTTTTTGTAGCTGTGCTTGGTGTGGTTTCTTGCTAGAATATAGAACCGACTACGGAGATAGAGTCTAGAGCTAGATAGGGCAAAGATAGACAATACACAATACACCAATCCAACCAAAATTAATATCAAAACTAACAAAATTTATTTTGGCGCTAACATATAAAACCATACACACATACAATCATAACAATATATATATGTGTGTGTGTGTGTGTAAGTTATAGGTATAATGTAGTTAATGTGTTTTAGGCTTAGTCAGATACATGTATATTGAATGGTGTATTAGGGTCAACCTATTTCAATAAACAGATGTATTATATAAATTAATTTTTCATTCATTATAAAGCTTTTATTGGAAATTTTTTCTGGAAAGACAAAATTAAAAAACGGAAGTGATAATTTTCGGCAGGAAACCCTGCACTTTCTTGGAAGGAAGCATACATAGTTTTAAGAAAGTGATGGCCAGTGGCGACTGGTCAAAATTAAAGTGATCAAATTTTGATAATGAGGCAAGGAACCCACACCATTTTTTGAGATGATTTCTGGGCCCACATAGACAATTTCCATGACAAAAAAATTTTGAACGAAATATGCGGAATAAAAAGTTGAGATAAAGGTGGCCTAGTCTGAGATATCGAAAAGGGTTGCACATAGATGTACCAAATATTTTTCATAATTAACTTTAGAAAAATGAAAATTTTGTAAAAAATAAGAAAACAGTTTTTGTACCCATCAGCTGAATATGAAAAAAAAAAAAAAATATTGCTGAAACCCTCTTCAAGATTTGAGAGGAGGCTACCTTTATTTCAATTTTTTATTTCGCAAATTTCATTCGAAATTTTTATGTTTTATCTAAATATGAGCACATATTTCTCGAGCTACCACTGCTGATTACATTACTTTTTGGATCACCCTCCACCATTTTTTGCGCTTGCTTTTCCCCTCTAGTCTCATTGTGCATTGTTTATTAATTGGTCAACACAACCAGCAACGTAAACTACTTGCGCAAATATCCAGAAAAACTAATTTTATCTGGGAAATTAGACCAATACACCATCGAGCGAGAAATCTCTGCGGGAGGTATACCATCTGCCATCTTGAGAGCTAAAAATATCCATTGGCACACGACCGTACGCGTCGTCACGCTCCCTATTTATAAACAAAAGAATGTCACACTAACCGCGAAAGCCGGATAGACCTAAAATAAACGAATCCAAAAATAGGAGCCCCTAACCCCAACAAAGTACGTTGCCTCTTCTGTCTTCTAGTTCTGTTCGTCTAGTGTACATTAGTGAAAAACACGTGCTCGCTGATTTTTTACACAGTAATCGTGCCATCAGTTCTGACCGCGGACGAACTTTGTTCAGTTCTGTGAATAAAATAAAATGAATCAACCAAGGACCAGAGGGCCTACGATGGTGACCGTGCATAGTAGTGGCGGGGGCGGAGTGCATTGTTGTTGTTGCAGATGCTGCACTTGCCTGCAGCTTCACATTTTGAGGACCGAACCCGGGATTTTGAAGCTGGCGGAAATTGTGAGTGAATTAAAATCAAGTAAACACACAGATGAAAGAAATAGAAAATGGAGTATGTATTTTTAATGCCGTTTTTCTCAGGGATTGGGATTCTTCTGTCAAAGCTTGGCCCTAAACTTCGGGGTCCAATACGCAGGAACTCTAGGGGCTTCCCTGCTGTCCTTTATAACAACCGCTTCTTGGTGTTTGATGACTAGCTTCCTGTTGATGCTCTGTTACGTGTTCTCTCAGAAGTCATTCAATTTGCTCAAATCGTCCTTATTCGTAAGTACAACAACGCTGGTCTTCTGCAACCACATAACTATATTAATTTTCTAGGAAACGGCATTTAATAGTATTGCCGCTTTCAGTTACATAACGTCCTGTTCGTACCTAGGGTATGCAGTGAATGTGTTTTTGCAACCCATGTACTTGGTGACGCCATATTTCCAAGTGTACCCTGCCATGAGTGCCGCTTACGTGAGTATTTTTTTTCATAATTATTTTGTCGTCTTTTTACTCTATTTTAAAGTTGTCAAATGCAGTCAAACAATGTTCTTCGATACCAGAAATGGAAAAGATATTTAACTCCACAAAAAAAAACCCTAACTGCTAATATTGGGGGAAACAACTACTCTGCTCCAACTAGTACTGAATTATACTACGACAGTACTTACAGTCTGTTTAGAAATGAAAGAGAGTAATAAAAGCTTATTATGTATGCAAATCGTAAATAAATGTAGTACTGGTGCTTATATTCAATATTTTTATATTATGTAGTTTCGGTATAGATGAGGTGTACTTTTAAAAAAACTTTGTGCCATCGGTCTGTACTAAATTGTAGCAGGTAGCTAAATTTTAATCCCCGACAATCCGTCTTTGTCTAAGCCGCTTCAATTTCTCCGTCCATTTCTCTTATAAGTAAACAATATAAAAACAGCATTTCAAAACATGAGGCTACTTTAAGCATCATAACCGGGTTAAGAGGGTTTCTAGTAATTCAAATAAAATTATTCAATATTATTATCAAAATATTTATTTAAATTTAATGAATAGACTTTTATTCCACACAAAAATATATGTATTTTGAAAATTCAAATTATGGTGAGTAAATGTAGTGTTGTATAAATGTACAATAAAGAAAATAAAAAAGTAGGTATATTAAAATTCATCCTCTGAATATTCTGATGAATTATCTTCGTCTCCTAGATTGATAACGATAGGTTCCACAGTAACGTCAATTAAATTATCGAGTTCCCACATTTTATCCTCTTCTTTTTGTACATGATGTATACATCTTTGCCAGTTATCTGCAGTTACTCGTTCTAAGGAATTTTTTAACAAAATTTTCATGTCACTTAATTTAAACGTCGTATTATTTCGCGCTACATCTCCTTTTACCTGCGCCCAGACTAATTCGATTGGGTTAAGTTCACAGTGATAAGGTGGTAACCGTAGTACCGTTATTTGGCGATTTGTTGCCATTTCATCGATAACATATTTTTTCTGATCATTATTAAGATTGACAATTGTCAAAAGTTCCTTTTTCACCATATTTGTTTCAAAAGAAATGTTTTTTTCCGGATAACCATTGAATTATATCGGTTTTCCTCCTAGCAGTCGTAGGCGTCCGCTCGTTCTGCCGTGAATGGTAACTGGCATTATCCATGACAATTACAGACCCCGGAGGAATAAGATCCAACATCTGTGTAAAATACTCTTCGAAAACATCTGCGTTCATGTCTTCGTGATAGTCACCTGTATTTTTAGATTCAAATAAAAGTAAACCGCCATCTACAAAACCACTGCCACTACTTATATGTGTCACAATTAATATTCGCCCTTTACCTGAAGGTGCCTTGAACCCTGTTGAAAGTCCATCCAAAAATGCTTGTCGAAAACTTTTTACATTTTAATCTTGCCATACTTTTGTAACAGTATATCCCTCATTGACCAATGTTTCGTCTAGATAATAAATATTCCTCCCTTCGTCACGGAATTTTCTAATTGATCTTAAGTAGGATCTTCGCCAACAAATAATTTCATCTTTATCGATAAGAACTGACTTCCTGTTCTGCTTTTCCCAGCAAAAATTCAACTCTCGTAAGATGGCCCATAATTTGCTTCTACTGATTTTTGGCAAATCGTTGTCATCTGAAAGTTCACTTAAAATTTTGTTTAGCGTTGGTATTTCTTTTTTAAAATAAAATGAGTGTACTTTTCTGCGAATGACATTTTTGAAGAAATCATCTATAACGACTTTTGACCTCCCTGTAGATGATTTTGGGGGATTTAGAGTATCTTGTTCATTTTTTGTTTCCTTTAAAAGTCTGTAGATAGTCGATTTTCCAATCCCTGTCATTTTTGTTAGCATTGGTGTTATCCGATAATTACCTGAAACGAAATATTACCACGCCCATGGCCGGTTCTTATCTCGGGGTTTTATTACTTTCTTTCATTTCCAAACGGACTATAGTAAACAGCTAATAATAAATGATTAACCAAAATAAAACCAAAAATGATACGTCTAAATACAATTAATTAAAAAACATATAACTAATATATTGAAATCATTATTAGACCAAGAAATAAAGGTGAAAAATCATCAAGAAAATTACTGGGCGTGATTTTATTGTTGGAAAGTCTTGGGAATGATAATACAAGAGCCGTCTCATCAAATGGGTCATGAAAAAAGTATAGCGTAATTGTTTTTTTTATCAACAAATAGGTAAAAAATTCGTAATTTTTTGTTCTACGCGTTATTGTAAAAAAACTATTAATCTTAGCAAAAAATGTTCAACAGACGATTTGATCTAGAGAAACTCATCTTTAAATGAGACTATAAGTGAGGGCCCTAGTATCAAAGGCGGCAATCTCCACTTTTTGACGAAATCGAGTTAAATACATGATATTTTTCGGTTTTTCGCGTTCTGTCTAAATATATGGTTTGCGATTATCAAAAGCGGCTTTATCCCAATACAAAACTGCATTAAAACATCACCTGAGAATCAAATCCGGCAATCTCCATTACCCGCTTAGAATCAGAGTCGGCAATATCCGTTTTGGCCAATCAGATGGCTCACAGCGAACATATGACGTGACGTGACACGACATGCTGTTTCAGATAGTTAGGAATTTATTATTATTTAGTTAGTTTTTTTTTATTTTTGATTATACATTTTGTTGAATTAATTTTAATATTTTATTCTTTTGTCTGTAAGTCCATTCCAAAATACTTGGTATTTATTTTACAACTCATTTTAGTGCAACCTTTGGTAACAAATCTTGCAAAATCCAACTGTTGGTATCAAACACGGCATTCTCCATTTATTTTTGTACATTTATTCAGAAAATATAAAAAATTTAGGTACATTAACCTTAAAATCTAACGTAGTTTAGCATTTTCTTTCATTGGAAACTATGCTTCCTTTGAATTAAGCAGTAATAAGAGTGTAGTAGTTTTTTGCGCTTTAACAAAAAGTGAAAATGGTGGAGATTGCCGCCGTTGATACTAGGGCTCTCAAGTTAACATTGCTTTATAAACAAAAAATTTATTGCAAGATTAAACGGAAAAAGTGCTTTTTCTTTAATTGTTAATAACTTTTTAAATAATTAATAAAATTTTACCAAACTTTCCCAAAATGTGAGTTTTTATATCCTTAAGAGATGTGCAAAAGATGTGCTCGATCGGTCAAATAGTTTTTGCAAAATTCCATTTATTTATCCCATTTTTGCAAAAAGGCCCATTTTGAAATGACTATTCCAGGGGCAGGGTTATGACTAAAATATTCTTTTTGGGCTCATTTTCTTCGAAGGGACACCAAATATCCTCTAGTTAAAAAAAATATTTTTTTTTTTCAAAATTAGTTGTATACCTACATATAATGGTTACCAAATAAAACACTTTTTTCCCTAATAAACAAATAAAATAACTCCGCTATTTTTAACTTTTGAAAGAAATTATAAACACCATTCGAAAGCTCGTAAAAAACATACAAATTGAAAAAAAAGTTTCTTCAACCCATAGGTGCGCAATTTTTTTTTTTTAAATCACTGAGCAATTTGCTATAAACATTAAAACCTGAAATTTTAACATTTTGTAAATGAAGGTTTAAACTTTATGCCCTGTTAATTTGAATTAAATTTGTCCATAATTTGATGAGACGCTTGTATCATCATTCTCAAGACTTTCCAAGAATAAAATCCCAGTAATTAATAAATTTCAAAATGTTTCCTTTCCTGGTATATATCATTAAACAATACGATCATTTAAAGAAATATTCTGTATTCTTGCTGTTCTATTTCCACCTTTGGCAAAGACTAATCACGTAAAAAATAGTTATTACAAAGAGATCTCTCTGTTTCCACATTTTGTTTGGGATTGTTTCATTAGGTAGCAAGCCTTCTCGTACGGAGTTAATAAATATTAACAAGAAAAAATATATACAGGGTGTCCGGATATTAATGCAACAAAATTTAGTCATAGGTTCTTTAGACAAATTTAGGGGACCCGCATTTTTTCTGTTTGCCAAGTAAGAATAGTCTTTGTTATATGTACATATATCAGAACCCTGTTATACGAGAATCACTAAATTTGGTACACAGGGGTTTTATGACATGTGGAATCTGATGCTATGCTTTTTGGAGGGGGAATCCCCTTTTTCGTGAGCCCCCTTTGTCTTTGGAACCAAAAAAATTTAGTCGCAAATTTGAATTTCTCAATAATTATTAGTTAGCTAGAAAGCCCCAAATTAGCTAGAAATTTAGAAACTTTTTTGTCTCTCGATATTTTTTTCGTAAAACGCAATGTTTTTGAGGAAAATGGCGAATCACGATATTCATTCGATCACATTTTGACATTTTTCTCGAAAACATTGCGTTTTACGAAAAAAGCATCAAAAGCCAAAAAAGTTTCTAAATTTAATGGCTTTCGAGCGGACTAATAATTTTTAAAAATTTAAATATGCGACCAAATTTTTTTGGCTCCAAAGCTCACGAAAAATTGTCTTAAGGGGGCCAAAAAGCGTATCACCATCAGATTCCACATGTTATAAAACCCGTGTGTACCAAATTTAGTGTACTAAATTTATCTTGAGAATCTGTGACCAAATTTTGTTGCATTAATTTCGGGTCACCCATGGTATATTGGTATATATGGTATATACAGGATGTTTACGGTCTTGTATTTTTAAGTTCAAAGGGTGATTAAACATCTTAAAAGATCATTAACCTTAAAATGTCTTAACAAAAGTTGCATAATAAGAGAGATAATTAATGTTACATTTTTTTGTGTCTATTTTTTTATTTTTAAGGGGTGATTGAGTATATTAAATTAAACAATATTTTTATTTTTTTCGTGGAATCCACTTTACAGTAGTTGTTCAAAGTTATCGCCGTGTTGTTGAACTCAAAGTCTCGCACGACGTATTGTCATAATTTACTAGGCCTTAGTCTTGTCGTCGAATTGTCGTAGCAGCTGTCTCAACTCGGTTACGAAGATCACCTAAATCCATTATTTTGTTGGTATATACCATGGATCAATCCACTTATTTATTTTCCTTATTAGGATTTATTCGGAAGAATTTATGTCAAACCAACAATGCAGTGACAACTGATGAAGCAGCTTGACAGATAGGAATAGTTACTGACATCAGCCTACTTAATAAAAAATTCCCTAATAACCTATCGTTTGAATTTAGATTTTATTTAAGTCGTTGATCAATCGTTTTAGCGTTAATGACCTTTTTTAAGGTGTCCAATCGCCACTTAAAAATAAAAAAGTAAGAACTAAAAAAAAAAATTTAACAGTAATATCTCTCTTATTATGCAACTTTTGTTAAGACATTTTAAGGTTAATGACCTTCTTTTAAGATGTTTAATTACCCCTTGAAAATTAAAACACAATACCGTAAACATCCTGTATATAAAAATGAAACTTTTATAAAAAAATTAATTTTTGAATCGATAGTGTCAAAAGCTTGTCACTAGATCGATTATAATTTTATCTTAAAAAATATTTGTCCTTTTTACTAAATTTCTTTTAGAAAATATATTAGCTCTCGCATCTTTGTTCTATTTACAAATACAAAAAAAATTAAAACTTGAAATGAAGTCAAATATTGTTCTTCGATATCAGTCTAGGTACCTATTGTATGTTGGGACATCTAATTCGTAAAGTAGTTGTTTGCTGCAATATCAGCAGTTAGGAATGAGGTTTTATATATTTTGTATAGATACCTAGATTCTTGGTATTGAAAAACTTTGAGTTTATTTGATAAGATTAAAAAAAAACAACTGTTTGAAAAATGCGAGAACTGATAATAAAATATGTTTTTTATAAGATAGTTAATATATTTTAAATAAAATCGTGATATAAATGTATTTCCATCAGTTAGGTACGGGCGACATTTTAAAGGCTTTTCAATCTTTACGAAAATCTATAGTTAAAATTGCCAGGGTAGAAAATATTTATGAAATATAAAAAAATACTCCGTTGAAATAGATCGAATCGTATCTTCATTTCCAGTCCTTTTACTCAGGGCCGGCTTACTCAATTTTGCGACCTGGAAAACTATATTTTGGCTCTTATTTATTTGACTAATATGACATATTTTTAGTAGTATTGTACCGGGTGGTCCGATATAATTATTATCCGTCCCCCCATCTAACCCGCTTACTGTAATAAGTATATAGAAAAAAAAGTGTAAAGACAAAAAATTTTAGTATTTTTTATGTACATAGTTTATGGATATATGATATATATCTATGGTTATGAAAAATATGTAGTTTCAAAAAATCTAAAAATATACAGGGTGATTCATTAAAAAAAACTTACTTGTTTTCGTATGTCAAAAACGTGACAGTTTATAAAAATTCTAAACTATATAAAAAATACTAAAATTTTTCGTTTTTATAAGGGAGTTAGATGGGGGGGGGAGGGAGGAGGGGCAAAGGAGGGGCAATTATAACGGAGCCCCCAGTACATCTACAGACTGTTTTTCATATTAAGTGCAAAAATGAAACTATATACTACAATTTTTCAAATAGAAAAGTAAATTTTGACCCCTATAGAGCCGGACCTGTTCCAAATAAATCTACCGCGTAATTTGATTTGAGCGGCTGTTAAATTTATACAGGACTAACTCAATAAGACCAACATCACCTTGTAGTTGAATACAAAACAAATATTAAACAACCGTCAGGCGGAGGCGGAAGTCATTTCGAACAATTTACGGTTAGATGCGTAGAAGCCATCAGCTGAAGCTCGCAAGCTTGTTGGAGTCTCTCTTTCTCATTTCCTTATCTCTAACAAAGCAGTTTTCTGTTTCTGGTTAAATGAAAAATTCAGCCAAGAGACGTCAATCCAGGCTGTAAATGCAGAATATGGAAGATCCGACAGATATATTCTGTAGATTTAAGTAGTTTTTTCAGTTTTTTTGACATTTTGTACATTTATTTCATTGCTTTTTCTTTTCAGATGGTTGGCACCCTGGCAGGAGTTGTTTATGGTTATGATGCATACAAGTCATACAAATATTTCAAGGGATATAGATAAATATAAATATAATGCACTGTACTATCTCTAATAGTAACGATTACTAGTCAATCTTTATTTATATGTGATTATTTAAACTATTACTTGTTAATTTTTTATCATTATTAACTCCAAACTTTTTATAGTTTTGTATTAAAAATATAAATTTTGAAAAACGATAATGTTCTTTCATGTTCAATTTCATGGTATTTTAACAGTGAACATAATAATAACAATATTCTTCATTCTTATCTTATTTATCTTTCCATCTAGGAGAAAATGGTAAATACAAAATTTTAGGAAAGTTTCTTATGATTTCAAATCAATCTATAAAAAACAATTGTATTCCGAATATACAATCCAAACTTTTGCTCTTTTGATTAAAACACCCTGTATATTTGTCGTTGTCTTTTTCTTTTTTTGCATTTCCCGTTACCCACCTCATTGATAGTACTTCGTTGAATATTAGGTCATATTATTCATTAGTTTTTTTTTTACTTTATTTTTTAGAATACCCCATTGAAAAAAACTACGTTACAAGGAGATCAAGTAAAGACTTCTTGCGGACCATAAAATTATGCTTTGATGATTAAAAAAATTCTTATCTATAATTATAAAACACATTTTATAGTAGATATACTAATATTGTTTTTATAATAAAATATTTAAAGATGTAAATTTAATAGTGGAAAAACATGTGCATTGATTTCATGGCAATCTTGAGTTTATCATGGTCGGTAATAAAATATTGTATAAACTGTTAAAGCAAATATATGACATGTACATTTCACTGTAATCAAAAAAGGAGAGTATTCTAAAAATCGACAAATGTATAGGGTGTTATTAAAAAAATATAAAAGTTTGGTTTGGATCATCGAAATGCAGCAGTCAATTGTTTTTTATACAGGGTGTCACTTTGAATGTGGTGATATTTATATGGGAGCAACCTTTAACCTTTAAAAACACGTATCAATAGTTTATTTTTTAGAATTCCGTTGTGAAACCTTAATTTTTGTTGGCCTTTTTTAATAATTTTCATACCGCTAGATAAGATAGTATTATCTCAAACAATGGCGTGTGTTAGTCGTAGCGCATGCACACTAGTGAACTGCAGTATGCCTTGATGTTCAATGTCACATTTAAGGGAAAAGTTATTGAAAAGCAAATTACCACACCACTCGTCCTGAAGTACTGCTCTTTGGCGATTTACTTTTGTTGAGTCGTGTTCGTTAGGAGTTCTATCATCAATGCAGTATCATTCCACATAAGCGAAAATTTAATTCCTTTAAATAAGAGAAACTGTGAAACAATACTTAACAAGTAATCTAACAGAAAACTCAAGCAGTAAATAATTATTTTAAAACTTAAATTATTTACAATTAGTAACATATTTACATATATTGGTTAATTCGTAAATATTGACATAAAAAAAAAATGGTGACTTTAAAATAACACGTCGTTGCCATAGAAAAGCAATATGTTTTCATTAAATTATTTTTCATTAGTTTCGCTGTGAAACAGTTTATTTAAAACAATATATTTGCAACTTGTAACGCATTAGATAATATTTAATTAATCATGTAAAAAAGTAAAAACATTTTTTTTAAGAAATTATATGGTTTTTAATATTAGGCGCTTTTTAATAGTAACTTTAAAGTAACACGTAGCTGAGTTATACAAAAATAATACGTTTGCTAAATTATGTTTCATTGTAGCTTCGCACAATGTAGGGTTGATTGAAAAATAACTGGCAACGCTGATAGTGCACTACTACGCAAATTCCGGGTGCCCTGTATAACTCGTCTATTTAATATACGTACCATTACCCCTAAACTGATTCCCACTTAAAATTTTACACTTTGTATATGTTTCTTTAAAATAGCAATTTTCTAAAACTTTGTTCTTTACCACATTTTCCTGAGATGAGGTGGGTAGAATGCATGGGCGTAGCTACAATTTTTGCTTGGGGTGGGTCTAGGGCTGCAAGCTCTATGGAGGCCTACAAAAAAGCTCTCGCATTTAGCGACTAAACTAATTTACCGTTATAAAATTTGAACACGTTTTTATTTGATTCTAAAAAAAATCACTCAGTCACCGACGATATGACAAAGATGATGATATTAGATCTTTTTTTTTAGGATGGGCACCGGTCCTTCTAGGGTGCCCCCAAGCTGCGCCCATGGTAGAATGTTACATGATTTACCTTGTACAGGACATTCTAACTAAAAATATGGTCGTATGAACTAAGTTTATATATATAATATTTCTATTATATATAGTTATTTCTATTTGTATTTTATATACAATAAGACTTGAAATCACATTATTATAGTTTTTTGTTTAAAGTTAGCCAAAACACTTTAAGATCAAAAACTTAAATGATGCAATAGAAAAGTTGTTTTTTCTCAAAAACAATGTCAGTGTCGTC
This sequence comes from Anoplophora glabripennis, assembly GCF_000390285.2. NCBI lineage: Eukaryota > Metazoa > Arthropoda > Insecta > Coleoptera > Cerambycidae > Anoplophora > Anoplophora glabripennis. Next base: position 851,352 of record NW_019416303.1, on the reverse strand, counting down.
GAAATAAAAGAATCGAAGGGACAAGAGAAACATGATTAAAAAAGTATCAGTTTATAGATTATTTTGGATAGTAATTTACACCATTCCATTGATCCTCAATGTACGGAATTTTATTTTAAACAGGTACAACTAGTAAGTAAATAATATAATAAAACTTTATTACTCTCTATCTTAAAAAGAAAGCATTTGTGAATCTACACTCATATTTTTTTATTTTTGATCAGAAAATTCCTTGTAGAAAAAAATGGTCCGTGGAATACCCTGTATAGCAAGTATTCTTTAATTGCATTTGCACTAAAACAAATTAAAATAAACGGAATAATATCTCATTTTTGAACTACCAACCAGCACTTGCCAATGGAAAATACAGTATAAGCAGAGATCCTCGTCAAGATATCCGAACGAAACAATTGCTAGTTACTTCACTCTTCGTCCTTGAAAGCGTACATCGTGAAGTAAACTACCTGATTGGCATAACTTAGCATTTTGCAACACATTATTGAGCAAATTGCATACATTGCTTCTTATCTATATTTATAATATATGAAAAAGTTGTTTATATCAACACACGTGACACTAGCTAAATATTGTCGTATAATTGGCTTTTGTTTTGTTAACAAAATGGTCTTCCTTGTTTAAAAATTGCATTTTTCTAAGCCTACGATACAGCAAGTATTTTAATTCTAGTTGAGAAATGTCACGCTTACCAAGATACAATTTAGAATGTGGTACAACGGCACTAGTTCTGTTTACAAAACATCGGTTTGCTTTTATTCACCGATTTTTCTCAGAAAATTAGTATTCTACAGACCGCACCTAATACCAGTTTGACATGAATTGACATCTCTTTGACTCAGTAAATAAGATGTTCCTAAAATAAGCGTAGTTAACCTATATTAAGACGCCATCTTGAGTTGGCCATATTTAACTATAATATTTTCAAATTTTCATTAAATTTTATCATCCCATGCATCAGCAAATGTAATTCAACAACGAAGAGTTGCTTTTTACTATAGATATGGCAAAATTGTCTGTTTTTTGCAATTACCGACATATTTTTCATTGTATACGCCATATTGAATCCACCATGTAACCTATTTAAAAAAAATAATCATTGGTACCCTTAACACTTGCTTTATACAGGGTTATCCAAAAGTCCCGGTACGGAAGAAAAACTTTTGAAGAAAGCGTTTTGGGAAAAAAAGTCTCGGACGAAAGTGTAAGGATTTTTCAATGGCTATTTGAAGGTGACCTTGGATTTGACTTTGTCTTTGACCTTCAAGGTTATTCCAAGGTCACAGTTGTTTTTTCATTGGTGACCCCTGTTTTTTATTACGGATTTGGAAAGAGCTGCAATTTAACCTTCAAGTACGACCTTGACTACGACTTTGACTACGACTTTGACAATGACCTTCAAGATCATGTCAAAGTCAGGTTAATTTGACCTTGAAGGACGTGGTCAAGGAATTGGTCAAGGTCATAGTTAAACGTAAAATATCCTGCTCTTTCCAAATCCGCAATAAAAAATAGGTGTACCAAATTTAAAAAAATAACTTGACCTTCAAATTACCTTGAAGGTCAACGTTAAGGTCAAATCCAAGGTTACCATCAAATAGCCAGGAAACAATCCTTTCACTTTTGTCTGGAACATTTTTTCCCAAATGCATTCTTTGAAAGTTCTGAGGTACCGGGACTTTTGGAAGTCGACCGACATTTAACCTTGAAGGTCATTGTCAAAGTCATGGTCATCTTTGGACGTAAAATTTCCTGCTCTTTCCAAATCCACAATAAAAAACATATTAACTTGGCCTTCAAATGACTTTGAAGGTCAAAGTCAAGGTCAAATCCAAGGTCACCATCTGATAGCCAGGGAAAAATCCTTACATTTCAGTATGAAACATTTTTTCCCAAAATGCTTTCTTTGAAAGTTTTTGTGGCGTACCGGGACTTTTGGATAACTCTGTATAGCGTTTTTGTTAATTTTTTAAGCTGTTTAAACCCAATTACTATTAATAATTACATTTATTTCAAATTTGACCATGTTTTTTTCAGTTTATAACCGCCATTTTGTTATTTATCAAAAACAGCGAGTGGCATTCGAAAGTAGAAATTTCGGTAACCTGCTGACCTTTTTTGGATGTCCAATATGTATTTTTAGATTTATTCTACTATGTATCAATCTTATGCTGTAAGCTTCTACGGTGAATGCCACGCCGCCTATATCTTTCTACCTCGACGGTCTTCTTGGAATTCTATCTCAACAAATATCGTACGGACTGTATTTTTACTTTTTCGAAAAAGTGTCACTAGGAAAGTTGTCCGCAATTAAATGTTAGGAAAGAATTCCCATTTGTGGCCCACTTTGATTATTTACAAAAAAAATATGTATAGGTATGCGTAAGAACTGAAAATATTATTTATAATTCTTTACTCTTTTATTTACAATTCTTAGGTTTAGTTAGGTATACTTATAAATTACAAGTTATGGCAAAATTGGCCACTTTGTTTATTAAAAGATGTGTTACGGATATAATTATTAAATTATTATAAGAAATATTTTTTATAGAAAATCTTGTATTGTAATTTAAAATAATAATTATTAATCCCCGACTTTATTTCACCGTACTTCAAATAGGTTGTGACGAAAATAATCTTTTATTCTTCATTTGTTGTATCGCTGTACCTCGTTTAAAAAAAAAACAACAGTAATTATCGTAAAAATGCTAATTTTGCAGCAAAAAAATGTATCTAATACTACGGTAAGTGCGATAACATTTATCGCCAAGTAATACAAGAATTCCCCGAAAAATACCCAGGTGTGCATGTGGCACAGTCATCTTTACAGAAAATTAAACAATTTTAAGGACAGGGTCACTTGTTGAAAATACCGATGCCAGTAGTGTGATGGTTTTACAATCAGTGAATGGATATCCTACGGTGTCACTAAGAAGGCGCTCAGAATACTTAGTTGTAAAAAAAGTCCCCCATACATAAAATGTTGAAACAAAATAATATTCTGCCATACAAATTACTTTTCGATTTTTGTCTGTGGATCGGAGGCATGGAATGAAACGGATTGTGTTTTCGGACGAACCCACTTTTTCGACAAATCACAGTCGTATCTCAAAATAATAGGCAGTGATTTCATCTTTAATCCGGATTGCCATTTTTAGCAGTCAACACAAAGAGAAGTACAAGCCTTCGTATAAAATTGTGTGTGCCGCATTTTCCCACAGCAGTCGACACTGCACAGTTTTAGGAATTCTTCTGCTGCAGCAAATTCTAGACATTCATTGGTGTTTAGTGTTTGACGTCAATTGAGTTGCGTTCATTCGGATCCGGGTAGTTGTGTCGGCACAGGCAAATAGGCGTATGCGCGGGAGAAGAAATTTATTTTACGCAAATTAAATTATTCCAAATTAACAATGAAATCTTGTTCTAGTGATAGTGACAAATTGATTTGACAATTCGCTGTTATAATTTATTAGCCATCGCCATTGTCAGGTTAAAATGCTTACTTTACAGCAAAAAATGTACTTAGTACAGTGTTATGGGTAAGGCGAAAAGATAATTTCGATGTTTTTAAGGACTGGCTCAGAATACCTCGAATGAAACATAGATACAATTAAGATGATGGTATTACATTGAGTAGAGGAACACCACAAATTATTATTAAGAAGAGCTGAAAATCTCCAATTTGCTAAAAAGTCGCAAATTCAGAAGATGCATCCATACAAGCCAGTTTTTAATCATTTTTGGGAAGTCGGTGATGAAGCAAAACGTTTAGATTTTTGTTTGTGGGTTGGCAGTATGGAAACACGATTTCATAAAAAAGTCATATTTTCTGATGAATCTTTTTCAACCAATAGTATTGTGGCTTCGTAACATGTACGACATTCTTCTTTCTTATTACGGAATAATAGGGTCATATTTCTTTAACACTTCTTGTAATGCAGTAAGAAATTACTTAGATATGTTTAAGAAATTTTCTGAACAGTGACTTAGAGAACTTTCCGTTAGAATACCGTCGTTTATTTTATTTTCAAAAGAGCCCAGCATATTATGCGGCAAGTGTAAGACAATGGTTAGACCATACATTTCCAGACCAGTGGATTGGGAGACATGGACCAGTTCAGTGGCCTCCTAGGAGTCCAGATTTGATAACAATGTATTTCTTCCTAGGGGGTCGTTTGAAACAAATTGTTTATCGCACACCTCTAATAGACTCCAATATTGACCAATTAAAGAATGCGATTAGAGATTGCTTCAATATCTTTAGATGAGGTTAGAATAAGTTTTGATGAATTACGTGTCCGTTTAAAAATATGGTGGCAATGTGTTTGAGTAAATAAACTTTTAAAATTTGTGAATTGTTAATTTGGAATAATTTAATTTGTATAAAATAAATTTAATGATTACAAATAAATAAAAATAGACCGAGTTTTTCGATAATTGGTATTAGAGACTGCCTTTTACTTTTGAACAACTTTTTCTAATAACTTATTTCCACATCTTCACAAATAAGTGCACTTTACTCTTGTACCTACCATTTAAAGTTTTTTGAATCGTACAAGAAATGTTCAAATTTTCTATTCCAATCTTACTTTAAAGTAGGAACTTGATTTTCTTTATACATATTATAAATTGTGCGCCGCATTACATCTAGTAAAATCGGCAATTTTCTTTAATTTTGTATTTTTCCGTTTCCTCTTTGTACCATGATCAATCCCTCTTTAATTACGGGATAAATTGTCGTTTTTGATATCTTAGTTAATTCGTTAATCCGTTTCCTAACTTTTTTTATCACATTGTTCACTATTTTCAATTTTCAAACATTCATATATATTTTATATAATACGTTGACTTTGTACGTGTAAATCTTTGTTTTTAGTTTGTTTCGATGCTTTCGACAAAAACCGGTTCCACTATTTTGGGATTTTCCCGAGTTATTTCGTTATTCTTCGCTTCAAAGAGTCTCCAGAGAGCCACGCTAAATTACTAGATAATTACATATAACAATTATTTTAATAACTATTACCCATTACTGGTTACAATATGAACAAATAATAATATGAATAAATAAATACATACAAAATACGTATTATACCAACAACATACCCCGCCAAGCAATGCTCTGCACTGCATTGGCAAAGGGGCAAAGCTAAGTGAACCCGTGTACCATACAAAAAAATTATTTACGACCTAGTGGACCAATACAGGTTTGCTTTGATGACCAGCGCGCCGCCGTCAATTCTACATCAGACGGACTAGTTTACCAATACCGGCCTCGCCGAATTGCTATTCGAGTATAAATTACGAGACACATTATGGTCAAAGCGTACAAAGAAATTTCAGGAGAAGTGCGTATGCACCTGTGCTTTAGGATTTGCAGGTTCCAATTGGCATCGTAACAACTATACGAATTGTTTTATTTGAAAACTGAGGTAACTTTTTGTCATGCCCTTTCCTAAAGCTATTTCAATATTGAATATAATTTTTGATATATTGAAACCGAATGATTATTATTTTCTGATGGGGATAGACTACTTCTCTCCTTAAACTTTTGTTCAGGGACAACCAAAAACGTATACCTAAGTAATGTTATTATTATTCAGTAAATTATTTACAGAATTCAAATTGCAATATTGAATATCTGTTCTGAGAACTGAATACGTGTATAATACTTGTAACTGCACATACATTTTGAATATTTTCTATAATTATAAATTCATTATTATTTTGGCTGAATATTTATAGTCATTTTATGTATTCATGAGAACTAATTACTCGAATACTGCCTTATTCTGGTTTAAAGCAGTAATTTTAGTGTATACAGGATGTTTCTTAATAACGTGCTAATATTTAAGGAGCTTATTCTTGGGTCCATTTTAAGAAAAAAACTTCATATGAACATATGTCCAAGAAGTCTTAACCTTTGAACTACAGGGTGCTAAAGTTTTATGAGAAAACTTTTTTTTTGTGATAACTTTGGTATTACCCTAGATATTTTTTCAAAGGACCCCGCACGTTTCTTATGGGAAGTGGCCCTTGGTGAAATTTTCTGAAATTGATATATGTTATTCTATTCGAGCTCCTGATCAAAAGTCTCCATGGGCACAAAGTGTAATAATGGATAGATTTCGAGATATAGGGGGTAGAAAGTGAAGTTCGGCATAACTTCCAATGTAGAAATCGTCGGCCCTAGAATGGCCTCTGGCTTTATGTTTGTGACGGACAGGGGGTTTTCGTGATTTCCTAATTCTAACCTAATGTCGGAAATGACAATTGTCACTTCATGAGTGACACCCGACCTTTTAAATGCATCAAAATCACTTAAAAAATACTGGTAGTACGCGCGTTCCAGTAGTAAGGTTGGATAGTCCTTTGGCTGCGGGCAGTTCGTTGACCATGTAAAGGTCCATTGACTTTTATGACGATATGCGGGGTATTTTGGGTCGCTGTACCCGAAAAAAATGGTCTTAGAGTCCAAATGTGGTCCCATTGCTTTCATTGGC
>NW_019416303.1:800820-843156 GCF_000390285.2 Anoplophora glabripennis | reverse complement strand
TTGTATTTGTATGAATAACTTGAAAATGGTGAACCTTAGGGAAAAAATTCAGGTCACATTTTTTACTTATGTAGTGCATTAGAATATAAATCCGTTACAATAACTTGTAAAAAATACAGTGGCGTAAGTTTTTTTTATAAAAAAGGGGTGACCCCTGTCCAGTTGTACACCACTGGTTAAACCTTTAGAGCTCATATTTTAGGGAATGCAAGGCCTACTATCGTACATTATTTGTACCTAATTTTATTGAGATCGGTTAATACATTCCTGAGATATAAACAAAAAATATATATTTTTTAACAACTTCAACACCCTGTATCTCTAAAACGAGGCCGTTCCAGACCTATGTTTATAAGGCAAACTCCTATTATTTGAAAGAGATCTATCTGCCCTCGAAGTTTCCTGCATAAAATTCGGACCACCCTGTATAAGGTAAGGTAATACACTTTTTAAATGAGGCATTTACCTTTTCCTAGACGAACAAAAAGAAGGTCGGTCGACATCTGTGCGGCTTGCCCACATGGCTGTCCCCATGTCTAGGGCATCAACGCGTCAGTTAAAAATAAACCGTAGGATTTCCTTCCCTTCATAGTTAGTTAATGTAGCTCGTACGAATGCCGACAAACGGGCCTTTCTCTGGCACCACAAGGCGGAAATCACAATCTTTCTTTCATAGTAAAACCGTCGAGCATTCCGCCGGCGGTACCAGTCGTACCAGCTGGATTTCTCTCTGCATTCTACGGTCTCAGTGGCGCGGAAAAACGTTAAATTAGTTGATAGGTAATTTGAATGCGAATGTTAATGAATAATATACATATACAAGACCGCGACTCTATTTTAACTTGCAACGTGAACAAGTCCTAATTATAGGATAAGGATAGTGAAATATTTACGTAATTATTTACTGTAATAAATAAATGTAATAACCCATACAGTAAAGAAATATACAATACACGCGGTAAAGAAAAGAAACAATAATAATAAAACACAACATAATTGAACAAACAACTAATTAAAGTACTACTAAACAAATAAAACACAGGGTTTAAATTTAAGTGGGAGTTAGTTTTTTAAAGGCAATTATTTGTTTCGCAGGATACGAATCTGAAATTATTATTTTTTTAAATTGCGCCTCCACTGGGCATCTATCTCTTGGACTAGCTCCATAGACCACCTCGCTCAGTGTTGCCTGTTGCTAGCTTTTTAAATACAGGGTGATTCAGTAATAATGTCATTAATTTTAAGGGAAGATAGAGAAGATGAGTAGAATACGAAGGCGCGATTAAAAAAAATTAAATGCATATTTAGGCTAAAATAATATTTTCAAATCATTATTTAAACCCTTTTTTGGACCGCTCCTGACTGTTGACCCACAAAGGTTTATCGAGAGTGAATCTTGACCTACCGTATTATTCGGTCACTAACCTAGTTTTTACTGCGTTTTTAATGCGTAGTGAACGACAAGGAATAAACAGATCTTTTTACCTAGATACATGAATGAATAAGATATTTTTTTACATTTTAAATATTAACAAGTACCTATTATTTGTGTGTTAATAAAAATCAATGTATAAGGATAATAATTGTTTTCGAATGTTAGGTTATTACAATTTGGTATTTTTAATAGGTATTGTTAACGTTTTCACTATGTTTAATAATTGAATGCGAGTTTTTAGTAATATATTCGATTAATTATTCAGTTTGTAGTACATATACCTAGTACCTTATTGCTTTTCAAATAGTAGTATATGTATAGTACCTACCTATTTAAAATGCCAGTACGGCTAAAAAAACACTCACTCGTTCGCCCAAGTTGGGATCAGCTGCACTTTGAATTTGAAATCAATTGCAAAATTCAAGACGACCGGGGAAACCAGCTGTTTCACTTCAATGTTCGAATGCTCTGTCCGCCGAGGCGTTCCCTTTTAAAGGGTCGAGCAAACATTTTTTTTCGATTCTTCATTGGGAATACAAAATTTAATGACATTATGACTGAATCACCCTGTAGATTAAGAACAACAGCAATAAATTAAGAACATTTTTTTATTTATTATGAAATAATTAGCTCAGCTTTAAAAAAACTGTATGAAACTAAAGGTGTGAAAAAGAGCCAACTGAATGGAAAATAATTTCGCTAAAACACATTATTTTCATGACTTTGTGACATGGTATTTTAGTCACATTTTTGTGCTAATCAATGTGAACGAACCGTCGAACGTAAAAAAAATTGGAGTGTTTTTAAAAAGATCCATATTTTTTTGCATGATTTTTTAAATATTAACTAATATTTATATGGGGATACGCGGATAAGTGTTACTAACTGTTAAGTAAAACTAATTTATGGTTTAATAGTTAATAAAATGTTTTAATTAATTAAATTTATTTTAATAAAAAATAATTATTTTCGCTGTTCTACAAGACATATACATAATAAAAAATACTTATTACTGTGACAGATTTGAAATAATTTTTAAAATCGTTTCCACTTTTTAATAAAAATTATTTGTTACTATTCTTTTAAAGCACTGTGTTTAGTTTGTGAATCTCAGTAAACTCTGACCTGCGGAGGTGAACTAAATACTTATATCAATCCACATGATGTTATATGACAACAGGGCGCTAAGCGGTCAAAAAAACAAACTACAAACGTTAATTCGGTGAAACGAAATTGGCCGAATTGTTAGATACTGGTTCATTTTTACATTTATTTTAGTTTTCAGTTTATTGGTTTACAAGATGTTTGTATTACGAGAGGTAATTTCGCGATTGTTCGCGAAGTTTTTGTTGAAATTGAAATAGTATTTGTACCTATAGTGGAGCTTTTAAAGCTACTTATTTCAAAGTTTAGTGACGCTACGATGTGCTTGTGTGTCATCATCGTAAAATTTCTACGCGATATTATGAAAAAATATGTTGAGGAATCAAGTAAAAAATTCCATTTGGCAGCGGCATCCAAAGAAAATTATGAAAAAAAGGTTTAAAAAAATCAGTTTTCATGACAGAAGAAAATTTATGGTATTTGTTTCTAAAGGTCAAAGCCATCCTCCGTATAAGTATGATCCCTATTCAAAGTTACACCTCTGTATAATAGAAAAATAAATAAATAAAAATAACATCTCAAACTTATAGGTACAAGAAAATTCACAATGTGTAAAATTTCAGGCACATCAAAGATAGAATTTGTTATGTGACTGCAAATTATGGCTAAAAGCAACTGAACTAAATTTAAACCGTAATAATAGCGAATGACCAATTGAAGAGTACATTTGACCTTTATTAAATACTAGGCACTTCTACTGCATCAGTCCAAATTCTATATAATTTGGAGACGAAAGTGAACAATATTCTAGTTTAGATTTATTTAACAAAGGAATTGAAAAGAGCCAATATAGTGCGAAAATAACGAAATTCTTGTAGTTAAGTACTAAGTACTTTATAAATGATACAATAAAAATTTAAATAAAAGAGATAACCTGAACTGTTACGGTTAATTATTTTTTAAATTTACCAGCACCACGTAAAATGTTATCTACAGTAAATTACCGATGCACGGTGACTCACATTTTGTTTAAACAGAACTACCACACATTCTAAGTATCAAAATAAGACTAACTAAACATGCAATCCATGCAATATTTGTTGAAATAGAATTCCAAGAAAAGAATAAGCCAATAAAGTTCTGTTATCGGAACTACTGTAACAATTTACCGGGGCAGGAGCGTGCCTTGAAATTTTCCTTGTAGTTTCCTAATATTAATATACAGGATGTCCTACCGGGAACTACGTCGATCGATGTATAGGAAAGCACTGCTTCGAAAAATTTGAATATTTGACATGGCAATGTCCCTGGGTCGAACATAACTAAAATATCTAGAACTCTCCAGCACTTCCGGTTATACCGGAAGTCGACACCAATTTCGTTATTTTAAATGGGACACCCTATATATTAATGTATTTTCGGATTCTACGTGAAATTTGAGGGTCACTTTATTAAATATTCCCTACATCTAGGAGTTATAGAATTTGGGATATTAATATTTAAAAAAATTTGATAGAAGCAAGGGTCCGCGGAGATGCTAGTAACTCTTTTCAGGAGCGTGATATCAAGTGGATTTTTGGTACCTGTAAAGGGCATAGGTAACACTAAATAATGGTATAACGACAAATTAAAAGATTTAATACTAGGTGTTTCATTTTTGCTGTTACATTTTGATAACCTCAAATAGCTATAACTTTGTTAACTTAGATGGAACACCCTGTATTTTTGGCTCTGTCGTATGCAGATTAAAATTTCCTTTCAAGCATTGTTAGGCTTGCCGTTACTACTTTTAGAGATGTTTACAATTTTCTATTTTTTCGACAGTTTTTCTCGTATCAGACCTGTTGTCAAATTGGCCATGACCAGAAACACTCCAAAAACAATTGAAATAACTTGACATTTGTCAAGTTAGTTATCAAATTACTGTTATGTCTGAATAGTTTTTGTCGAAAATTTAAATAAAATTGCCTGGGGATCATTTAAATTATACTAATCAGGATTATTTTAATTTGTTTGTTATTTATGGAAAATGCGACAAATTTCAAGAACATGTGAAAAATTTCCTGCTTTTTTTTGCTAATATTTGTACATAGATGTCACTTTTTAACGTAATAACCGATGTCAATGCTTTTACAGGATGTGAAAAACACCTTCACTCTTAATCAAATTTGCTCATGTTTCTTTAGCATAGTAACCTCACAACTTCAGTTCTTATTTTAACATAAAATGAGGGGCAGCATTATTCAAGCTTTTTCTCTCTAGTAATTTTTAATATTTCGAAGAGCGTTTCTACTTTCTACACATAAAAATAAGATAAAAAAAGTTTATATCAACATACTTCCTAAAATCTCCCTAAACGCTATTCCAACGCTAATAATAACTAAAACCCATTTTGGGACAAATTTAAACAGCCTTATGGCATTTTGGAAGCGTGTTAATTAAACTTTTTTTCTTATCTTTATAGGAGAAATCACTCCTCGAAATATTAAAAGGGAATTTATAAACAACTGTATTTCAATACATTTAATGGAGAATATTTTACCGTTTTATTTGTAATAGTACCCAGATAATTCAGTTTCGCAAGAGACGAGAAATATTTATAAAGGAATTTTGTATTACATGTAAATTAGATAACCACAAACATATATACGTGTAAAATGATACTCGGTACATATTTTTCACATAAGCAAGGAATATATTAAACACATATTAATAAAGAAGGCTGTAATTAAATCGTTTTCTTTTGACTCTATGAATAGAACATGGTTTGCTGTGTTCTTTACAGTGTGGCCCAATAAGAACCAGGACACTTCTGTAGCATAAACTATTGAAAATTTTTAATAATAATATATGATGGATGTACCTACTTGTTGAACCAACTGCGATAGTTACTGCGATGTTCTTTGGAATTGATTTTTCGGAAAATTATTTTTTATTAGAAATCTATTGTTTCAAATTTTATCGATATTTTTTATACAGACCTTAAATTTTAAATTTATGAAGTGTCTGTTCAGTCTATCTAGGACCTAGGAAATCTAAGTGATACTGGAAATGTCCCAAGAAGAAAATTTAGTCAGTTACTGACAACAGAGAAAGAATATGTCCTATTATCTTGCTTAAACTTGCAAACGTAACTTACAAAGAGACATTATAATCAGCAATATAAGCTTTTAACACATTTTTCATTTTCCAGAGATTTCTAGATTGTTAAAATGAGACGAAAACTTAAATCAATAGTATATTGTGCAATAAGTGCGGTAAGTTAATATATTTGTGTGTAGGTATTTCAATTTTGCGTGTTTTATTGGCAATTCGCGTGCGACAAGTAAGATTACCGCACGCAAATAAATAGAGTGGGCAAACAGCGAGTTACCGACCTGAAAAACATGCGAAATGATAGGACTTATCCGTCATGAGTAATAAAAACAAACTTTTAAAGTCTATATAGAAAATTGTTCTGTACAATGACGTTTGAAATGTTGAATGTTTAAGTATTACTGACGAAAACAACACAGCCGGATGTTTAATAAAAAAATTCCTAGAAATTTTCCAAAAAATCACTTCCGCCAAAAAAAAAATCATATGAAGCCATTGATACCAACTGGATACAAATATCGTTAAATCGCGCATCCCAACAAAATTTTAGATGGGTAATTCTAATGGGACACACTGTGTGTTTAATTATAAAATGGCAGCTTATATTATATACAAATTTTTTTTGCCCAATAAAATTTTTCAGACATTTAAACATTTTTGTTGTTGAATGATTGGGGTGATCTGGAAGACGCTCTGTACATACGAAATATTGGAAAAGGAATGGTTATTTGTGTTTCTTAACCAAAGCAGAATTTTTTAATAAGTATGACTTTTTTCCACAAAATGAAATAATGAATTCACAGGTGCCGAGTGGGGCATTGCCCCGGTTTACCCTGCCACTGACTGAATGTTTAGATTGTCTGGTATCAAAAAGCATATATAATGTAATGAAAATTTTGGGAACATTATTGAATTAATCTGACTCGGTTAAATAAAGAAAAAGCTATTTGGTATAACATTTGTTTTAATTGATATCTGCATTGTCAGAAAATTGCACTTATGTTGATAACATTTGAATAAGAAATTTGAATATTATCAGTACCATTAAATTATTAATCATTGTTCAATGAAATGATAACTAACCATTTAGGTTTTTTCCGAACAATTGAAGTATAAAAATTGCAATATACAGGGTGTAGCTAAAATATTAGGCCAAACTATGATAGTGATTCCTAAAAATTTGGCATGCAGCTGTAGTTTTTGATTGTCCACAAATACATAACACACATGGTGTTCAGATTTGAATCGGAACACTCCTGTCAAATTTTACATCTAGGTATAGACGACATATGTCATAGTGATGAAGCTACTACGCTGCCAGATTCTATTTTTTTTTATGGAAAATCTGATAAATTGTCTTAATTTTGTACCTTTATTAGTGTAAATATGTGTTTCCAGTAAAAAATTCAATATGCTTTGAAAGTACATGGAAATGGTGCTTTGAAAGTACATGGAAATGGTAGAGTAATATTGATTAATATAGATTAATTAGATTTCAGGAAACATTACATTTCAAAAAAAATCTTAGGGATTTTCGCTCCAAATTGTATTTTCTTCTAAATTTGACTTACTATTATGAAAGAGCGTTGATGGATTTACAAAAACGTATTCCTCTTACGTGTTACTCGAATACATATAGTTTCCGAAATTAATAATAAAATATTAGACTAACATGTACCTATGGATAATTGTACTAAAAACAACTTTTTAGATAAAAATTATAGTTTTTAAAATAATCACGCTAGGTACCTATTGTCGTAAAGACTCGAGCGATCTAAAGGCGGGTATCCACTTGTGGCAATGCTCCGTAACGTAACAACGAACATGTTACGACCTGTTGCAAAAGGTGACACGATTCGCTGCGAAAGTATGTGTGGTTTTGGTCGTATTCCATAACGTAACAAAATAAGGTTACGAGACGACACAGGAACATAAACTCGCAGTATGAACCTGACTGCAATAATGGATTCGTCACTGCAATTGCAGTTAGCAGCAGAGTCATATATTTTTATTCACCATACAATTTTGAAGAATAAGAAACGGAAATCTCCGGAAATCTTTTCTTTACTCCACTCCATGGCACAAACACAGAAAAACATACTCTTCCTAGTCACTGCAGAAAACAGACTGACCCCAGACCTTATACAAAAGACTGACGAAACACGAAATAAGACAAAATCACATGCGCAACAGGCAACGTTACGGCCAACAGGGTAACCCCGTCTCAACATGTGACAGAAAGTACTGTTGCATCCCTTTGATGCGACGACTAAAAACCGACAACTGATATGATGGTTCGTCCCGGATTAGTTACGCGTGTCAAACTTGTCACACGTACCATGCAACAATTTTCCGTCTCCACTAGCTGTAACGTAACATGTTCGGTGTTACGTTACGGGGCATTTGGCACAAATGGATACCCGCCTTAAAACTTCACTCAACTTTCCAGTCTGAACTACAAAGCCGTCTCTACGAAATCTACGCGGTGGCAACCCCGGTAAAAGTAGATACAGATGTTCGACGGGATCCAGGCAACCCTCCACGTGAAACAGAAGGCGCCGAACGGGAAACGATATTTTTACCCAGGTTTGGAAAAAAATCGAAATATAAACTGGTGTTGGAGTACCCACTTACCTTTCCAACTTTCTACAGTACACCTTTGTGGTTTAAAGGTATTATTTCTTATACCAAGTGATCATTTTTTAAATAATTTTTTGAGATATTGAAACTTTTTGAATATGTGGAGTAATTGGAAATACCGATTTTGGGAAGAGTTTTGATTAAAGATCTTTTAATTTACCTAATCTAACTTAAGAAATTCGATTAATTTCAAATCGAGATTTTAAATTAGTCACATTTCAATACTGGAACTCGGAAAATAAGACAAATATATGACATCAATATTAAAAATTAAAAGTTTAACATGTCTATTATCGCGAATACATAACTTGGTATTAATGTGAAAGAACCAAAAATGATATGGAAATTTATAATTTTAATCATCTGCTTCCGTTTTCACAATTATCAAACTGAAATAATATATTTTGTGATAAATTCTGATAAATAGTAAAATGTAAAAACCTAATTTAGTTGTTAGATCAAGGACAAAATCATCCGAACATATACTGCCCAAAGACATTTTAAGAAAAACTGAGGAATTAAAAAAATATATATGTTCAAGGAAGTTGCAAGATTTCGTAAATCAAGCCCTAAATTAAAATTTTACAAAACTGACAAGGTACGTGCTCGGTCAATTACGAAAATTATAAGTTACTAATAGAAATCATTTTTTATATTATAATTTTGACATCCGGTATCTTGAAAAGAAGCGCTTAAATAAAAAATGGAATAAGAAAACTCCAAATATTTTTCCTCAAATAATCTGTATGCCTAACTTACGTTCTTTTTTAATGGAACACCCTGTAGATTTTTACACTGTTAGAAATATCGTCAGAGATTTTTAAAAATATATTATGTATGATATTTATATTCAATGGTCTCCGAGATATTACGTATTTTAATATAGTTTCACGTTGGTAATAGCTTTGAAAGAATATTAAAAAAAATGATGTTAATCTGTCGACTAACAATTAACTTCTTAAAATAAGTTGGAATAACAATAATTTAATAGAAAAACAAACAACTTAAACAGAAATAACATACAATTTGCACTGATAAGTTATAGAAATTGTTCAAAATGATCACTCTTTCTCCAAATAAAGTCACATTAGTTGAGGTTTGGTGATTTTTGGTGGAGGTCAAACTTGTGGGCAATTCGAATCCATTTTGTGGGCAATTCGAATCCATTTATTTGGATACCGGTGGTTTAAAAAGTTTCTAACAATATTACTAAAATGAAGGGGTGCTCCATCATGCATAAACCCACGGGTTAACAGATTCTGTCCCATTTTAATGGTGTGTATCATCCCTTATCAACACTTTAAAATGCTTCAATTGAAGCATGTACCAAATTTGGTTTTTCTAAGTTCAAGTATAACTGAGATATTGATTTTTTCCGAAATTTGAAACTTCACTTTCAAGGTCTATAACTTCTCAGGGGTGCAGATTAGTATAAAGGTAAGTTAGGAAACACCCTGTATGCTATAATTCCATCTTTTCCATCAAAACATACTCTTAGAACACTAACCCCAAATGGAAGGCAACAAAATGTTTTAAAAAAGCAACAGTTATTTATACCATAAAGGAGGTAAGTATTATTTACCAGTCGAGGACGATTTTGCGCCCGAGCGGAGCGAGGGCTGGCAATACAGTCCGAGACTGATAAATTATCCTTAACTGCTGCGTGGTGTATAACATTTTGTCTGCTCCATAGTTCCTTATGGTTCATGAAATAAAGATTAGGTTTTATTTTTTGACATTTCTTAATCAATTCATTTTGACATTATTGAAGTCTTGCAAAGTCGTCTTGGTTGTTTGGAATTTGTCGTTTCTAAGGTATTTATAGACAAAGCTATATAAAAGTTGCAATTTTGCTGGTTTTCAATTATTATTTCTAACTGAGTGATTTTCAAATAAAAATGCAGCAAATGCTGTCTGCGAATTTTTATTTCCCGCGAAGTTGAAAGTGCGCTACAGACGAGCATATAAAAATGTCAAAGAATGATGCCAGAATAAAAATACTGGTGTTTCTGAAATGTCACTGCTAGCATATTTTATGGAGAAGTCAAGAAATTTAAAGTCACCGGCGAGTTTGTGGAGTGAATACTCAATGATTAAGTCAACTATTTTCTTACAACAGAACGTGGATATATCAAAATACCCCAAGCTGAGAGCATTTTTGAAATGTAAGAATTACAGCTATACACCTAAAAAGTTAAACGATTTTACAGGCACCCGATAACACATATTTGCTAATGAAGGTAGTGACGGTCTTAGGTATTGCAGGAGCATGCCGTTCTGATGATTTATGCAAACTTATTTTCGACGTCAATTTTGAAAACATTCGATGACATTATTGTTACAATTCCAGATTCTAAAAATGGTATGTTACGTACGTCTACAATTACTTCTCGTCTGGGTTCTGAAACATATCAAGATTATATTGGAAATTAAAACTGAAATTTCAGGCTTTTTTATGCGCCCAACCAACCAGTCGGCAAGAATACCCTTCCTATGATTCCTAATATGACTCCACAGTTTTTGAAACTAGAACATCCTGAAACATATACAGGCCATCCATTCCGAAGAACATCGGCAACGTTACTGGCTAATACACGAGTTGATGTATTAGCAATCAAAAAACATGGTGGGTGGAAATCAGCCACTATTGCAGAAAGTTATGTTGCTGACAGTTTAAGTAACAAAAATTAAATAGTCAACAGGATTCTTTACAATGACACCAACTCCAAGTTCTAGTAGTACGTCGCATGTTTTAATGGTCTAAAGATATACAAAGTGTCCCAAAAATAAGTACCAATTTTAATCATGTAATTTAACTCATCAAGAATTTTTGTCTAGTTTCTTTCGCAATCTTACATGTTTGCACATTATTTTTTTTTTCACTGAATATGAATTAAAAAAATTAACGTATGCAAAAGTTTTATGCAATGATTTTACTACTTTTTTATACTAGACCCCCCTGCCACGTGTTAGAAGTATGACGAGATATTAACAGCTGAGGTTGTGCATCATATCGGATTTCAATTATTGCAACCGAATTATTATTTAATGAACTATGGAAACACCCCGTATATGTCACATTGTCTTTGTGGTACATGTGTCAACTTTTATTTAAATCCTCAAAATTTGTTTCACATTTTGCATCGTCAACAATAACGATGAAAAATAGTGACCATTCTCTACGTTATCAAAAACAAGCGACGCCCCTAAAACTTCGCTTATCTATTCTTGAAACCCGAATCTACCACAATGACGCTCGTATGTGAAACTCCCACCAGAGCGGAGCGATACCCAGTACACTACGTGAACACGCTAGAACCATCCAGCGGATTCCCAGATCTTTAGGCGTCAAAGTGGTAGTGGTAGAGTAGTCAAGTAGTTTGTAGTGGTTCGGTTCGTCTAACAACCGGCGCTCACTGCACCAGTCGTCGTTGGTGCAAAAGCGCGAGAACGGTGTCTTTTAAATGGTTAGGTGATAGTTCCGCTCCGATTCGCTTTTGTTTTCGGCATGGCCAGCGGTACTTTTGGCGAAAGTGAGGTGTCGTGGATGAAAGGTAAATTCGGTTTCGTACCGTTAACATAAGAAGGTTTTTAAATCAGTACTTACTTTTAACTAATTGGAAAGGAAGTTGAAATAAATTATGGTTTTCACTAGTTCAAAAAAAATAGTTCCATTACCAGAAAATAATCGCAAATCAGTATTTTTTCATCAGCTGTCCCTTTTTAATAAATCTATAAATCTACTAATTGTTATACTTACACTGAACATAGCCGTTTTCAGGGTGAAAAAATAAGTTTTCTATTTGTGGGGGAAGAAGTTCGTTTCATTGACACTACCTCGAGTACGTTTTTAATATTACTGTATCTATACATGTATTCGTCATACAATTCGCTAATGATGCATACATAAAATATATACCTGAATATTATGTGAGTCATATTGGAAATGTGCCTTCAAAATGATTAATGGTTTTTTATCATATAAATGCACATCATCAGGTAAATCATCTATTTACCTGAGTTGCTAGATAAAATAACTGTTGTCAACGATAATTTAATGAAAAATATGTGGCGGTAAAAATTGAAAGTTGAAACTACATTTCCAGGGACGGGTTAAGCAAGCTTAAAACTTCCTTATTTTTTTTACGCAACGCGTTACTATCCATGTTATTCCTTCTGTACTTTTTTATATCTCCAACCGAAATTGGAACTAGTATATTTTATCAACCAAATGAGTGCATCTTTTAATATCTAGAGCGAAATTTATTCGCTTGTTTCAGGCATTAAGCAACACTATCCTGAGGTATTTCTTCTATTTCTTTTGTACTCTGTGGCCTGAAACACTAATTAAAATTGATTGTTAAATTGTTAAATAATACTAGTTTATGCAGTGAATGCAAAAAGTAAGTGTTTTTGTTATATTAATGACGAGACGAAGGCTGAGTTTACGTAATACTGTTTTCCAACATTTTATTTTATTTTGTTAAATATTTTTAGATAGTTTTTATTTAAGAAGTCATAAATCTGACTTTTGTTTTCGTTTTAAGAGACGACGAAAACACCATTTTCGGATTAAGAGGAAAAAAATTTGTTTCATACTAACTACGCCGTGAGGAAATCCTTATTTTCATAAATATAAGTAGAAAAAAATATTTAATATACTGTTTTGACATGAACAACTACAAACATATACTGGCAAGCATTTGAATTGCATTAGTAAGTGTTTTTAACAAATGATATTGTGGGAAACAACTACTCTGCGAGCTATAGCCCCCTTTTTCATTGACTTACGACCGCAATATCCAGTAAATAGACGAGATATGTCTTACTTGTGGTATACTGATGAAAACTAATAAGTTCGAAACTAGTCCAAGTCCGGCAATGCTCCTGAAGAATGATTTTGGTTATTTACTAATATTACGGGTGTAATTTAAAGACGGAACTGTAGCCAGCAGAGTAGTTGTTTTCCTTAATATTCCATATGATAATTTATTTATATATAATAATTTGTTTATTTATGCTTTCATATTACCTACAGATTAATAGCTCTCTGCTGGTAGGTACAAAACAATACATAGACAAATTAAGGTACGACATACGTTGTAGGTTATATCTCACCCATACTTAAATGTAATCTCGTTTGAAAAAAATATTTGTTTTAATAATATTTTTCAATAGGAACGTCGAAATTCTCAAATTTCTTACTTGTAATTAAAAGAAAAATACTTATGTACATGTCTTCATTAAGCACTTGCACAAACTTTAAAGGGTGAATCTTTGACTAATTTTAAGATAAAAAGTTCATATGAACATAGATCCCCAATACAAGAGCCTGAAATACAGAGCCTCCAAAAAAAATTTTTCATTTGGTATTTTATTACATTTTTGATGAATAACATAGAAATTTGACGAAATTCGGGGATTGGGAGTATTGAGGATGACAAACTCAAATATTTACTTAGTTTTTTGTTTGATATAAGTGCTGTACTTGGATTTAAATAACCATAACCTTTTTGTGTCGCACTATATGTTATTTTTGACTAAACATACCTATTCTCCATTCAATTTTACGAACAAAACGTACTCTTAGTATTTGTCGCTGAAACACTTTTAAAGTTAAACCTGCGTTGAATCATTAAGAGTTTTTGAAAAACAAGTGAAAAATGAGCCTTTTATTGATTGTATTGCGATATGACAAACTTAGATCATTTACAAGACTAAAAGTAAACTACTTCTACAAATAAGTTTTACATTTTACATTTACAATAACTGACCCATGTTCATATGAGTTTATCTTAAAATTAGTTAGATTCACCATTTAAAGTTTGTAGAAGTACTTAATAAACACGTATAACGATCAAAATGTGTTATTTGATTTCGGGAAATCAGTAGTTAACAAACACTTCCAGATTTTTTTTTTATTAGTGTTAGTACACAACAAGTGTTTACACACGTCAAAAAAAATAATTATAGTAGTAATATAAAATCGTTATGAAAAAAAATAATAATAAATTAGATTAATTTCTGTAACGGGAAAAATATATTTACATATTTTAATTCCCCTTTATTTATCTATCTTTTACATTTATAGTTCTTATCTTTTTTCATGATGTACTAAGAAGTCATTGGGAAAGGATATGGCGCTAAAACAGTCTTTCCGACTTTCAATAATCAAGTGACACAACTCCTCAGTGGTCAGATTAGTAACTTGACGTGCCTTACAAAAAATGGCTGTGAAATTGGCTACTTTTTGCTCAGTCTGTACATAACAACCAGTGTACCATTAAAAATTCCAAGAAACACTGATGATAGTGATGACATTGTATCGCATTATTAATCAGTTCATCAGTTCTTTTAAGAAATGTTATCAACAGAAAACGTAATACATTTTTCAGTAGTTCTATAATAATAAACAATATTTAGTTTATCTGTTTTGTACAAATACACAAGTAGTTCTAAAACTGAATGAAACGTATGTATTTACGTTAACATTTCTTTGAGATCGAAGGTCAGATTTTTCGTCAGTAGCGTTTGAATTTTAAATGCATAAATATATAACTTTATCAGAAAACATAAAAGCACGCTGCGCAGATGTAGAATATTTTTAACTTTTCTTAGGTATGTCATTAAACATTTTAATGCAGAACTTTCAATTGATGTGAACAAAGAAACATAATATTTTGATAAACTAATTATTAGATATAATAAAATTAACATTTCAACATTCCGCGAGAGAACAACTGCGTTGCAAAACAGTCCTTCAAAAATCTTTCACGTAAATATTAATATTCAGCCATTCAAATGTTGCGCTATATGCAGTAAGTGGGTTGTGTTTTTAACAGACATTTTTTTACACAAGCTCAAATCGATGCAAACAATAGTCATAAAGTATTTACTTTTTTAGGTTTAAGAGAGAATTTTAATCCTCTCATATTTGCCACGTTTTGATAATAATTTTTTTTTTCTCCAAAAAAAAATTGTAGCTTTACTGCCACTATAGTAGGATCGTATTCGATGCAAAGTAGAGCAAAAAGTTGTCGGTCTTTTATCAAAGGAAAATCGTGTCATCATTTTTAGGAAGCGTAAGATGAATCATTTCAAATTTAAAATTAAATTGAATGTAAAATCTGAAATACCGCTGCGTACGCACTGTGTTCTGGTAGTAGCTGTAGTCGGCCAGGTGTATCGAGTGTACAAAGTAGTCGGTTATACGCCAAATACTAACCTGGCGAGCTTGGTCGTAAAACAGAGAGTGCCTCCAAAAAACAAGTAAACAACAGTGGCGCGTACAGAGGTAAAATGTAGTACATATGTGGAATTTAAAAAACAAATTGGATTTATAATAAATTACATTTAAAATAAACAGTTCATGAGAATAAAGGATTTTATATAGGAACAAGGGTGCCAGACGTGAACTGATCCCTTTGTCCCTTCATAATATATAAAGTAATTATTCAATTTCTAAAACCCTTAAAAGCGTATGACACTGGATCCCTTGAGACAGGCAATGATTTATTACTTTGCATGAAATATGATCCTACTATAGACATTACACCGTGTTATAATTTTAATCAAATGGGTCGAATATTGCATTTATCTTTCTGCTTTTTTTTGTTAATTTTGAATTGCGTAATTTTTTAGTGATTTTAAGTATTATCAGTTAGATTTGGCAACTCTGCCTATACAAATCGCTACCCACAATGCCTCGAGAAACTTTTATGGGCAAACATCGATAATAGAGGGAAATATCCTCTCATATTGAAGTCAAAAGCAAAACTACCTGGCACCTCTATTACAGTGGCTGCTCGTGACATTGTCAATAGGTGAGGTTTGTGGCTGTTTTACTGGATGGGCAATGAAGATAAAAAAAAAGTGCCGCAGGTAAAAAAATTTAAATATTCAAGGTCAAACGACTAAATGAATCTAGAAATTTTTAGTTGCGTTAACACTATTATCGAAATTCACGAGAAGGGTTTTCATTCCGATTTTATAAAAAATAGAAATATTTGCGCAACTATTTGGTTATTTCATGAATCTGCTCTCAAATAACCATAAATTAAAAAAATTAAATAACATGAGAACTTTATAAATGTTATTTACAATAAAATTAATAGAAAAAAAAACAAAATGATATTTAAAAAATTTGTTCCTACTTGGTTTAAGAATATTAAAAAATATGAAAAAACTAAAAACAAATTTTCATAAGGTAACCAGCCATTCACGTTATATATGACATGTTTATTCGTCGGTCTTTTAAATTTGCAAATTTACTTATAATGTCCTCATAAAATTGGGGATCGGCACTAAGATTTTGCAACAATTTCTTTTCCATCGCCATCACAACTAAGTTGTTTAAGCACTTTTGTGTCATCGTATTTCTTATGTAACGTCTTAATGCGCTTAAGAGAGGAAAAGTTTCTTTATACAGAGACATTTGGTGCAGGAAAAACAACTTTGCAAAACAATTTGTATGTTTCCAAAAATACCATTTTAAATTCCTTGAATAATATTTCTATCGTTTTTTGAACTTCTAAATTATGAAATTGTTCGTCTCTGTACAAAATATTAAGTTCGTTTTTCAACCTATCTATTTCAAAAACATTTGGATACATTTGTAATAACCATTCAAACGATTTTTCGGGAAATTTGTTTACGTATTTGGGAAATGTTGAGGAATCTACTAAAGAAAGAAAATTTAAATCATATAAATCCCAAAATCGAGTACTTTTCTAATTCGTCGCAACTTTTGCCCCGTTTACATGGTAGTCCAGTAATATTTTTCGCATAATTAAAAATGTTTTTTAATTTTTCCTCGTTCCATATAGCCATTGATAATAATTATCATACCAAGATTGCAATTTTTCGAACTTTCCAGACTTCTCTTTTCTTAAAAATTACCATTATTTTTTACGTTGGTCATTCAAAATTCGTCGTCTTTCTACTTCATTACACCTTGAAAAATGCGTTTCAAGTAGAGATAAAACAATAGAATGAGCGGGATTCATTATTACCTATGTAGGTATATCGACACTATAATAATATATATTATATTATATTAAATTTAGTCTTATATTGTATTGGTGCAAGGAAGTTGTTTATTATTTACTTTAAATTAATACCTTGCCTTTGTCGTTAAAGCCTTTATATTATCATTACTTACACCCACACGTTACGCGGGTACCGTAAACCGAAAAAAATGGGCATCAAGTTCCCCGCGTAATCACGTTATTTTAACCGCCTCGCATGGAGGGAGAATCATAGCCTATAAAGGCAAGTGTATGCCTGGAAATTGTAGCCTCACTGTGGTGGGGAGTAGTAACAGTATATCACGCAGATGGAATCGGCGAGATATTGAAACAATAATTTTATTGTTATTTTGATTTTTGATAAATGGTAATTGGAAATTAGTTCAATTGTTTATTAAAGTTAATAGTAGAATGGTAGGTATTAAAATGTACGGTGTGAGAGCCAAAATTTACAGTGAGGCCCGGCCTCAGTTGGTTCATACGACGAACCGCCACTGCTCCATTACCAGAAATGCGCAGTAAGAGACCAGGCTAGGCCAATCTATCTAGTTAATAGCTATTTGCTTCATATCTAGGCCAATCTCATAGCTTCAGTTATTTCGTCTTATAGAAACAATTTATAATAATAATATACATAGCCCAGTATTTGACCTTCGTTGCGGTGTATCTTTATAGGTGTGCACTTTCTATATATATAACACAAATGGCATTGTGGTTGGGCCTTTTATGCTTATATTGAAATCGTACGCCTAACAGGATCGAGACTGATATTTTCAACCACCGAACCTTGTTGATGAGAACAGAAATAAGGTCGATTTGAAGGTAAAATTGCTAATAACATGTTTAAAATATATTAAGATAGGTGTATTGGAGCGAGGTGCGAATAAAATAATAAAGTAATCACGATTTATTAATCACGATGGTTTTCTTTGCATTGGATGGAGTAGTTAAACATTTAAGTGGGACACCGAATTTTCAGTTATTTACTTGAACTGGTGACTACAAATATTTGCAAACAAAATAAAACATTGTAAATCGGCTCTGACTCCATGAAATTTTTTCAGTGGAAAAATGAAAACAATGTTTTGGAAACTTTGTTTAGACACTCTGTATATAGTTCCGGTTTATAGTGGTACATGCCGTTGACGTAATATTCAACAAAAAAATGAAGTTTAAATATTTTTTTATTAAATAGCCCAAAAATACGAACATATTTAAAACATATAACTGGTTTTTTTAATTGTTAAGGGTTAATTGTGCAAAAAAGCGTAACTTATTATTGCAAAAGTGCATATTGTCTTTTTTTCATTATTAATAAGATATTAAATTTATATTAACGGGCGTTTCACGTCAACGAGCACAGTGGGCTGCCCAGAATAAAAATGCATCAATATTGACGTTCGACGTGTCAAAAGCTTCGTATTTAACTCGTATTTAAAACTCTATCGAATGCCGTCTGGTGATTTTAAAAAAACATCATGGCGGTTCCAATATGGCGTCCGCAATCATGCAAAATTCTGTTTAATGAGCAATATTGATATATAAGAAACACAAAAATACTGTATTATAGACTGAATCACCATATCTATACGTTTTTGGGGTTGCTGATTTCGAATTCAATATTCGTTAAACCCCATCTGGTCACTGTTCGTCCCTAACCTTAAAAATACTTCAAATCGTTGAAATAATACGTTTCTACGATGAGTAACACAGTCTAACCATCACAATTTATGTTTTCCGGATCGCTGAAACCAATTCTGATATCAATATAACTTCAACTAGTCAGAATTCATGCCTAACCTCAAAAAAGTAGCGCAAATTGCTAAGATTACACTTTTCTACGTTTAGGAATGAAGTGTAACCAACATATCTTTATATTTTTGGGGCTACTGAATCGAATTCCTACATTCGTTTGAACCTAACTAACCATTAGTCGTACCTAACCTCAAAAGCTGTAATAGTTATTTCCCTGACTTTTGTGCGGTGCATTACTGGTAGATTCTAAAATACAAATTGAATTTTCTGTTTTGTTGAGAAACTTGCCAGAGCCTACTGACCATTTAAAGAATTTCAAAGAATAAAATCTAACGAATTACACAACATCGCGTTTTATTTTTTTTACTCGATAATGGTCGCAGATACGAAAAAACCATGAGACCAAGAAGTTTCTCAACAAAACAGAAAATTCAGTTTGTAATATAGTATCTACCAGCGGCACACCGTACAAAAGTTCAAGGGAGGAAAAGGGAGCATGACCCCAGACAAAAATATCACCCTGTTGAATCTCACAACCATTTGGCATACCCAATAATGTAAGCCCGACAGCGTAACCTATATTCCAAATTTGACCTAAATATCTCAAAAACTGTAGGAGCTATAGAGAAAAAACTAAAAAAATCTTGAAATTTCAGCACCCTGTGTAGATCGGTAACGAAGCGTTTGAGGACCTACGTTTATATGAATATTTAGTCATTTAGTAAGACAAAGAATTACCCCCTCCCTTATGTACATGATATTTAGAACACCCTGTATAGAACTATACAAATTGTAAAGAAATTGACAACGTTCAGATTTTGAATAAAAAATTGTAAATTGTGTGAAGAATTTTGACTCCACTACATCTTTTGGAAACTGGATTGGATTTAATTTCGAGTGGTAAGAAAACAAAATATTTTCCAAATTTTTCGAATATATTACTCAATTATTATTTTTGAAATTTAAATTAATAAATTAAAAACAACTCGCACAAAAAATATAGAATTTTTTAGTTATAAATACAATATCGAAATTAAAAAAAAAAATCAGCATAACAATACTAAATTTTTTACGAGGTTACTGTGCCTCTAGAAATTAAAAATTCCTACACCAATGACTTTTATGGTCTTTTCATAATATCATTATATTTAAACAATGAAACAACATTTCTAACAAAAAATTCCTACATTTTTGTAGTGATAGCTAACAGTTTTATTATTTGTTATTGTCGATGTATGTCCTAAGAAAATAATAATTGTAGTAACTGAAAAATGGCTTAATTTTCATATTATATGGAAAATATATCTTAGAAATACCAATCGCAATTAAATGAACTTATCTAATTTTTAAAATATTGAGTGGCATCGAAATTCTAGGGCGACAATGTTTCTCAGTACCTCCACCACTGGTGACAGATAACAGATTTGTGTACCAACCCAGCAAATGTTTGCCCGTAGTTAATTAAGTCATTGGCCTAAGTTTCATCAACCTACGTCAAATATCTTAAGAGGTATTTAAATAAACGCGAAGCTTATTTTTTAAATTCAACGTCCTGTATCTCCAAAAGGAAGTGTTTCCGGACACTTTTTTATTGTTTTATGATGTAGAATCCATCATTAAGTTTTGACAGAATAAAAACCTCAATTTCTTCCAACGCGCTAAATGATTACATCATGTAATAATTTGTGGCTTTTGGTTAATTCAAAATGAAAATTCACTTGTGTATGTAGGTATAAGCTACTACAAAAAAAATCATAAACGTTCTCTTAGGAAATTCTAATCGCGTCATTAATATTAAAAAAAAACAACAGTTTCTTTGTATGTATTCAAATGAATGCCGCATCGTGTCTGAATTAACGTTTACTAAGTAATAGCTTTGCGTTAATAATAATTATTAACCAGGAATTCGAAATAATATAAAATATACACGCTATCTGACCTTGCGGATGTCTTTGAAATCAATAGAGAGGCTGATCGGCTAAAAGTCAGATTTCGAGTCAGGATTGTACTGGCCCATTTACAATTCCGTCTTTACAAAACTATAAGAACGAACCTATCAATCTACTTTAAAAAAATTAAATAACGTTAATTTAAGTGAACATTTCAAGCGTAATTGTACTTTTAGATAAAAAATATATCGATTTAAATTCTCAAAGTTTATTGAACTTTGTCACTTTGTGCTAGTTCAGTCCTGATCAGATGACTTGCGATCATTTTAATTATGTATTCACCACATACTTTTAATAAAAAAGGTACCTATAGATAACTGCAAACATTTGCAACCATAATGCCCTGAAGCGCTTGCATTCGTGGAAGAGTATTTTTATACTTTCAAGAACTATACTTGTACTGTACCATAAATTTTTTATTTCTGGGAATAGTATATAAATATTTTATTAATGTATCTGTTGTTGAGAGATAAATACAATTATATACATCTCTTCTTTGTTAGAACCGATGAGAAATAAGATTCCAGTTCGAGCCAAAGAGAAACTATTTTATGTTATATCAGGTTGGATTTGAAGTATTTCAGGTAAATAACAACTGCCGCTCAAACCGTGTCACACTTTCACCATCGCGTTACTTAACAGTCTTATGGCAGGGAACTAATTCTGCGGTATTTTTCCAGATGAGACCTCCACGCAATCCACGTCTCTACCAGAAATTATACAGGAGGAGACCAATCAGATCACCACCGTCGTCATATTCGTTATATCGGCCGTGCTGACTATAACGCTGCTGTTTGGGATCGCCGTTTTCATCGATTGTCGACAGGAGTGAGTATTATCAAAAAAAAAAAAAACAAACGAACATCTCAAATACTTCGATGAAGTACACTGCAAAAAAATCGGTCTGAGTGAAACGTATTGAGTACGTTTTCAGCCAATATTAGGTATTTTGATAATTTTACACATTTTTTATAATATTTTAACTAAAACTAATAGTTTCACTCATAAACTTTTAGTTGTACCTACTCATACTAATAGAGGAAAATTTCACTCAATCGGGTGGACAGAAATTGATATATTATTAAGTGAAATTGAGTGAAAATAAGTCCAATTTTTCTTACAGTGTATATAACGAGCGTTCAAATAAAAACATGGTCAAGTTGGTTCTGAAAATTTGGACGTAGGGCGTAGCGTATAGCAAATGAACTTAAACGTCATCTGTCAAAGCGCTATATCGCCGCTATCAATTTGAATATTTTCGTTTTAAAAAGCGTTTAAAAGGGACGTTTTCCAAAATCGACTAATAAGTCTCAATGCTGAACATGAATTTCCACCGAGGTCATGTGATATTACGCCGTTTGATTTCTTTTTGTGGCCTTACCTTAAAAACACTATTTTTGAACTGCCTATTCCTGATTTAAACCATCTGCAGGCTCGACTTATAGACAAGATTCGTGAAATTAACAATACCACCAGCATCTTAGAAAATGTCTTTAATTCTTTGAGGAACAGGTGTGAAAAGTGCTTGGAACAAGGAGGGGGACACTTTCAGCAGCTGCTTTAATTTATTGTTATAACAAGGAGGGGGACACTTTCCGCAGCTCCTTTAATTGTTTATTATTGTTATCACGATTATTCTTTAAAATAAAGTTATATAGTCATTAACGTTATTGAAACTGACAGCTGCTATACAGCTCGTTGAGAAATAAGGTTAAGTTGGTCGCTATAAGCTACTCCCTACGTCCAATGTGTCAGAGCCAACTTCGACCACGTTTTTATTTGAACGCTCGTTACTTTACCATTCGTTCATCAATACTTCGTTCTTTAATGATAACACAGGCACACACATATAATTTCAGAAGGAATTCGATGCGCTGATCTTGAACCTGTAGTCAAAATTCATGATCCGATAAATTTCGGAGAAAAGTGAAATTTTTGGGTGAAACTGGTACAAATATGGGTCAAAAAAGCAGTTTTGACCCATATTTGGGTCAGTTTTCACCCAAAATAGTGGACTTTCTGAAAAATAGTAAGTAGTAGTAGTGATCATGAGTAAATTTTACTAATGGCATCGTGTCCACCGCCTGAAAACTACTAAATTGATATATTTGGACAAAATTTAAGGAAAAAATCAGTTTTGACCCATATTTATACCACTTTTCACTCAAATAGTGTAATTTTTCAGAAATATGGAGGTCGTGGGTAAATTTTATTAATGGCATCGTGTTCAGCGCCTGAAAAACTACTAAATTGATATATTTGGACAAAATTTAAGGAAAAAATCAGTTTTGACCCATATTTGGACCACTTTTCACTTAAATAGTGGAATTTTTCAGAAATATGGAGGTCGTGGGTAAATTTTATTAATGGCATCCTGTTCAGCGCCTGAAAATACTACTAAATTTATAAATTTGAACAAAATTTAGGAAAAAAAAAACAGTTTTGACCCATATTTGGGACTTTCTGAGAAATATCAAGGTTATGGGTAAATTTTACTAATGGCGTCGTGTTCACCGCCTTAAAGCACTACCAAATTGATATACTTGGACAAAATTTAAGGAAAAATCAGTTTTGACTCATATTTGGACCAGTTCTCACCTAAAAATTTAAACTTTCCTCCGAAATTCATCGGGAAATTTTGATCGTGTTCAGCGTATCGAATTCCTTCAGAAATGATATGTGGGACTTGGACTTTTCTGTGTGCCTGTGTAATTTATGACAATAAAATTATGTAGAACTTGTATTTTGATTTTTAAGTACAAAGTATATTTGAATGAAATGCAAAATTTTTATTTTGTCATTCATTCAAGTACCTGAATACGAATTTTTGATAACAGTATTATTAATTGAGTGCCAAAGTTCATACTTTTCCATTCATTCAAGTAGTTGTGTTGTGTACATATGAATTTTATTGTTATAATGCGATAAAGTATGAAATAAGGATGATCGAAGAGTTATCCACGTACTTTGTACTTTGTCGGTATTTACAACACTTACTTTGTCGTTCAGTTAATAATACAATAGGGTGTTTGCCACCTTTTCGGATGTGAACAGAAATTAAAATGATGTTACAAAAACTTGCCCTGTATTGCCTTGAAAGACAACAATAAAAAAAATATAAAACTAAAATTAATTTGGCGGACAGCTATGACGTGATAAACTACGATTTAATTGCGCCGTCTATTAGAAGGAAATTCAACCAAAATCTTATACCACCGTCCTTCCCTTACATTTACTAATTGAGAGAAAGAGAAGAGTTACCTAAATAGAAGTTGTCTGTGATAACGTCTGTGGTCTAGTACATCACAAATTCATAACAATAAATTATTGATTTAAAATTTTTAATATCAAATAAAAATTTATATAAGCAGATTTTAGTGAAATTGCAAATTCAAACACCTCGTTATTTAAAATTCCAACTTCAGATATTTGAATGTCAAATTATGTATTTTGTTATTCATTCATCCATGATTCATACTTTACCGCTTATTTATAAAAACATTTTTCGTTGAATCATATATTTTCCAAAGATCAATTTGAATTTATTCGCTCCAAAGTATATAGTTTAATGTTAATTTATGCCCTATGCCAAACAGATTTATTTAACGCCTACTGACTTACCAAATAATGTGAAGAAACATTTCTGGAACCGCTGACTGCATCTATTCTCTTGGCTCTATTTACAATTGTTTACACAAATTGCTGTATATAAAGATGTGCAGTTAACTTAACAGTTTTCATGGGCGTATTTATAGCAAAATTTATCGTTGAATCATATATTTTTCAGAGGTCAATTTGAATTTATTCACTCAAAATATGTAGTTTAATGTTAACTTATGCCCTATGCCAAAGATATTTATTTAACGCCTACTGACTTACCACAATAATGTGAAGAAGCATTTTTGGAACCGCTGACTTCATCTATAGTTTGGCTGGGCTCTATTTACAATTGTATACACAAATTGCTGTATACAGGGTGTCCCAGAATAACGTGTACAACGGAAGACCACATATTCGTGAACTCAAAATTGGCGGATTTAGGAATTCACCTATGTCCAAAATCGCTTCGTTTGGCGCTAGATGGCTTCAAAGTTCGTGGAAATTTTTTGAATTTTGGAAATAACTCGAATACGTATTAATCGATTTTGATTATTTTTGGGGTGTGGACTTTTGCTTTCAATCTACACATTTTGGTGTTATACAGAGTGTTTTTTTAAAGTTATAATTCCTACAAAATTGATGTATGGTGACAGTATTACTTTATAACTTTTTCCTCTTTCGGGCAATAATGACAACTATTTTTTATTTGATAACTGCACATCTTCCAATAACTCGGGTTGTGCAAAAATTCTAAGTAAATAAAATACCCCATTCAGTCTATTGGTTAAAATAACAGGGCCATTAATAATGCTATCCCAAACAAGATCAAACTGAAATTACAGTCAACCTACAAAATAAGAGCCTACTATCACTTTGTTAAGTATTGCAATATCGGTGGCAAGATAATGTACGCATTTAAAAAATATTTTTTTTGTACCCAAACCGCTCATTTAATCAAAATTCTACAAGAGTCCCAAAAATTTCCAAATGGTATCACCTATCGAATAGTTGTCATTATTGCCCGAAAGAGGAAAAAGTTATGAATGGAAATTATCACCATACATCAATTTTGCAGAAGTTGTGAGTTTTATACTGACTGACCACAATAATGTAAGAAAAATTTTTGGAACCGCTGACTTCATCTTAGCTGGCTTTAATTACAATTCTTTACAACAAACCTACACCCACACACCTCAAAAATAATTGTATTCCAGAGGTTCTGAATAAGTTTGAACAATTTTCAATTTCGTTAATTTTAATCACCATTTTGCGAAAAAAAAACGGTTTGAATAATTATGGAAAATGTTTGTTATTAATGCATTATACTTACCATTAAAATTTCCTCTCTATGTCCAAGTATCATCCATTATGAAGACGAGCACAAAAAAAATTAACCTAATAATAACTGATGTGCTTGTTTTCAGGAAACTACAAAAGATGCAGACCAAAAAGAGGCCTAGGAAAATTCTCAAGTTGAAACTTCCAATCAAGATTGGAAGGGTTACCAGAGAAGATGAAGCAACATTAGCCGACAAAATGCACTGCGAGCCATCACCCTCAAACTCTATGGTGGTTTGAATTTTCTGGACTTGGATTACTTTAATTCTACCAATATTAAAATAAACGTCTAATTTTATAGTAGTAACATTTTTTATATTTTTTAATCTGACTTGCTGTCGAATAGTATTTTAAAAAATCACTTCAAGAGATTCATAAAAAAACTAAAATATATAAATAAGAGCAACATTACCATGTACGTATTATATTGTATAGTTGTATATAGTTATTATTCATCTGGGACATTTATTAGTTTATTGTATTAAAATTACATTTTTTTTGTTTTGATCATGGTGTGGATTGTATATATTTAATGTATTTGTTTTATATTTGTGAGTTTATTTGAAGATATAGTTTGTGGCAGTACTGCATAAAAATGTTCGAATAAACTGGTGTATATTTGTAAAAATCAGTCTTAGTTGTATAAGACAGAATTTGTATAAAAAATATATATTTTTATTAGTATTAGCTGTATTATTCAAATTAACATTTTCATTTTCATTATTAAAATCATCTTGTTTAAATCTGATTGTTCATTACTGCAAGTGGGCGTGTACCACAAGGATCTCTTTAAAGGCCCCTGCAATACTGACTGGCCATAATTGCAATATCAGAAGTAGAATGATATCAGATAAAGGTCACAGGAATAAAGGAACATGACAAAATAATGAAGGAAACAAAAAACAAGTCAATTGTGGTGATAAAATTATATATTTAATAAAATATCCACTTACTTTGTTCAGAATACTGTAGGTTTAACATTTTCCAAGCACCATCGCTAAAAGCGCCATTCTGACGTACATTCCGCATTCTGCTTGTCTGAAATAAGCTGCCCTAGGATCGGTATCGAATTCTGGACTGATTTCGAATACCCTCGGCAGAGGATGTAAGACCACCATCTTTCTCTTGGCCCTAGTCATCAGTTTGGGCGTCACAACAAAATGCCCGCAAACCTAAAATGATAACAGTAGGTATTTATAGCTATAGAATGAACGCAAAACTGATCTTCCTATGCCATAATCAGCAACTACCGCGATGTGACGTCATTTATTGAGTTTAAATGTGTTTGCAGCGGAAAATTTAAATATAAAATTCCATTTTAGCGCAATCCTAACAAAACAAATTTAATTATTTATGTTTCAGCTACAATAACCCAAGGGTATTGATAATATTAGTTTTATAATCTATGCTATCGTATATACATATAATGCTGATAATAGACGAAATAATTTTACCACAACAAGCGCTGCCTTTTTTTAAACAAGAATATTGAAATACATTTATATATTAAAGATACGTTTTCTTCGACAAAGTGTGACATTTTAAGCCAAGATGTAAAAATCAAACCTCAAACTCGTGCCCACAAAGCATATTCTTTGTGCTCGTGTCAAATAATTCTGTAACTTATTGTTAGAAAGGACATTATGGCACTTTGGGATGATTTTAGAATAATAAAGACCAAATGTGATGTTGGACAATATATCCGTTAGAAAAATTTTGTTATACAGGGTGTTATATCAGGGGCATATTCTAATGGTTAAAATTAAGGTAGTTGGCAATCAAAAAATTTTGAATTTCTAAATCGCTAGAGATATTTATAACAAGTAAATATAAAATTTAGTTTTCGTGAATAACCAGTTGCAGAGCTATGAGTAGAAAGATCAAGGTGCGTTCCAAAGTCAACAGGACTTTTCAAAAATAGGTATTTCTAGTAAGGCCATCTATTGGCATGCGTCGGAAAGGTAGATCCTTCACTGATGTACTGTCAAAATTTCATGACATTTGGACGAATAGAAGCGGATATATGATGTCGCAATGACAGTATGTTTTTGTCATCGGTACAGAACTGAGCATCAAACAAAGAGCTAATATTTAAACTTGGTACAACTTTTACCGAAACGTTTCAATGGGTTCATTCAGCAAATTTTTTTTTTTTGGTTAGCAGAAAGATATTGGAATTTTAAGGTTCTCTGCAAAAAATTAGAATTTTACATCGCCTACAAGTTATCCAAAAAAATTCATAAACTGGCGCACTGAGTATCCGCTGAACCGGCGGGTGTGACGTCACCGCATGGGAAACCGATGCCGCATGCTTGCGTGTGTTGTCAGTCAGTCGGGTAGTCGGGTTTTAGTTGCCTGTTAAGTTTCGATTGAGTAAGTACGTTAAGATATCGAATTTTGTTAGCAATATGGAAGACACAGAACACAAAAAAATTACAAATATTATATTGTTCTCCGGTGTGGGAGAGCACTAGTGTGAAGAAAGAATAAGAAAATAATAATGTCCCCGTAATTCTGTCGTGTGGATTTAAAATCAATAGTCTATTAGTCTCTACTTTCATTTGTTTTTTTTTTAAATATATTTACTTGTGTTTTCCATTGTTGATTTATTGTAAATATTATACAAATACTATAGGTACTAAGGATTTATATAAAAATACGTAATAAATATTATATTATTAATATATTAATAAGATATTAGGTAGATTTTATGTTAGGTAAATCTTTGAAACCTGTGACAGAAACGGTTTCGTCTAATTAAACGCAAAATCTTTATTCTTATTTACTATTCTTATTGTATAAATACATCAAAACTTTCGCTACAAACGTACTTTAAAAAAGCTTTACTCGCTATTGAAACGTAACCTTTGCATTTTCACTCCTCTCATCTCAGCACCGATAAAGTCGTGGTTTTCATTAAAAAAATCCATAACCATTAACAAATCTACTTCTGGTAGATTAGAAGAATCTGATTTTACGAAATTTGCTTCCATTTTTTAAATTTAATATGCACAAACGCTAAAACAATCTGTAGATGCAGGAGGATAAAAGTAGCGATAAGCCGGCTGACCCTCCCATGCGGTGACGTCATTGCATTGGCATGGCCGCGACAAATAGTCGCATTTTAAAAATCATATAGTTTGAAAACCGCTCAACGGATTGAGTTGAAATTTTCAGGATCGGCTAATCATGAGCAATACTTTGTGTATACAAAATAAGAACGTTTTTGAAAATTTACTGAATGACCCCATTGATGAACCAAGTTTATGGTGGTGCTTCTTTATCCCGTAGTAGAGTTCATGCGGTTAAAATAAAAGGGTTGTGCGAGGACATAAATGTTGGCCAACCGAAATATGTGATCACCGCAGATTTCATCAAAACTGTTCGTAAATTCATCAAAGATCAGCCAAAATCTTCATTGAAATTCATGGACTTAGAATTGAGCATCTCAAAAACATCAATTGATCAGATTTTGGTCGAACATTTGGGCTACTGAAAGGTGGGCGCACGGTTTGTTCCGCACAAGTTGACTAATGACCAAAAATTGCTCAGATTCCAACATTCGAAGGACATCAACAAGGAGGCCAAAAAGGACAAAAACTTCCTTTACAACATTGTGACTGGTGATGAAGTGAGCTGTTTTCAATGTGATCCAGAAACCAAGCGCGAAAGTGCCGAGCGAAATATGGATTTGACTAAAGCTTTAGAAATATTACGCCATAATATTCCAAATAAATAAGCCAAATTTTAATGCGATCGGTAAAAGGGACAAGTCACTAATTAAATTAGTTTTATTTTTCACAACCTTGAAGGACTGTAACTCAAAATCCAAAAAGTTTTTATTTAACTTTGTTTTCGTAGATCGTCGTGAATATGCAGTCAAACATTGTCGGTGAAATTTGCGGACACCCTGTATGTATGTATGTTCCATTTTGTACTTGCACATTTCCACATTTCTTCATATCCGTAGTGTTTACCGACAAAATGCGTATCCGTAACAAGTGTATTTTTTTATATTAGTACGTTACAAACAAGTTAAAGCATATACCTATAGTCCAGTCGTCAGAAGCCGAAAAGTTACTGTTGGTGACATTTCCTTGATAACTCGGAAATAACTACACAGGAATACTTTAAATGATAAGTACAATAACAGGCTAATTTGCTGACAAAGTATTTTATCAGGAAAAAAAGTTATTAACAATTTAATCGCGAAAAAATTTTTTTTTGGTACTTTTCTTTAAATAACTGACATTTTCCCTGTATTTCCGAAACTATCAACTTTCGGATAAGACATGCGGCAATGGTCACCATTTCACGTGTGGTATCTTCAACTTTCGATTTTCCCATTGTTAATGAATCACCCTGTATAATTCTACTACAAATTATGTTACTTGAAAAAGCAGTCCTAAATTAAAATACAAAAAGGGTGGAGATCTTCAATATCGCGGCTAATTTTACGTGTTGATCTTTGTCAAAGATGCAACAAAATACACAGTATTTCCTTGCAACATTATATTATTTAATAACTACAATATGTCAGATGCATGTTAATGAATTACAAATAATAGTACTTAGAAATAAAATTTTTAATTGGTATTTTACATAATCATTAATTATTATTGCTGTTTCCTAGACATTGCTGGATAATTTAGTGCCAGTTGGGGAATGCCACCTACAGACTGTCTTCCTGAATATCACCAGTAAAGAATCTTATCTACGAGATTAGATATATTTTGCACACCTCGATTTTCGGTATCAAAGAACATTGTTTGACTTAATATAAAAATAGGATTTTTGCAAAACTTTTTTTATTTATTTGAATTACCTTTAAATAAAACAATAAAATCGGTTATCTTCATAACATTTTCTATCGGCAGGACCATAAACATAAACCATATTGTTTAGCCCGAAAGTGATTTTCAACAATCAATATAAGCATACTACTATAAATCATTTTTTGTATTAACTTGTTCGCAGTATAGTACCATATCATACAGTTGGAAAAAAAACTGAGAATGAATTTTGTGGCTAAATGGAAAAGGATAAAAAAATTGTGCAGGGGCAAAAATGAAAAGAATGCAATGAAGCCTATGAAGACAAATTTTGTATAACGACAAATTTTATTTATAATGTTACAATGTGTTAAAATGAAATGGTCACACTTAAAGGGTAGCTTCTGTGGAGGAAGATGAGCTAATCTGCATTTTTATTTTACTATTTTAATTAAACTCCGTCAAGTGACGGAACTTTTTAAAAAGTTTTAAATTTTAGGGTGTTTGGGACGGTAGAATATGAATATAAGGTAATTTTTTGTTTAAAATACACTAATACCTACAAACAATTAAAGGGTCGAAAGAATTTCCGAAAATTTTCCGTGATTTTTGACAGACTGTATTTAGGTGAAAAATGGTCGTATCGGGAATTAAAAAAAAAAGGATTTTGAAGCTCTAAGATTCTAGTTTTGAGATATTTAGGTCGAAACTTTTTTAGGAGCTACGGTTATCATGCAATTCTAAGAAATACTCCGACAAAAAAATTATGTAAATTTTCAGACGGACTTGAAACTTTTTTTCAGCTAAGCCATTGCCTGGACCGGAGAGCTTGTTTATTCAGCTGCAATTTCCTTTTTATTTTTAATTTCGTTACGACCATTTTTAATCGAAATATCGGACTTTTAATGGAAAAGGATCCTTTTGTCTTCAATCATTGATATTTTGGCGACAACTGGTCGTACAGAGAATTGAAGGACAGTTTCGAAAACTGGACTAAAGTTCCTATAACATGCCGCAACTTTTCGGAATTTTTTTTTTCATCTTTTACATGAATTAGAATAGAAATACTTACGAAATGACTAATGTTAAGCATGACTTTCACAGTTCGATATACTCAGAAAAACCCTGTGAAGTTTTATCTCGATCTAGCGAACCGTTCCTTTGTTTCAAACAGTCAAACTTTTGAAAAAAGTTAAAGGGTCACGTTTTTTGAGCTTAAACACTTCATAATCATGATTAAAATGGATTTTTTTTTTAGTTTTCTCACATTTTTATCGTAAATAACGTATAAATTGATAAAAAAAAAATTCAGTTTTTTTTTTATTTTTTTTGGAACATGAAAAAAATCCAATTGTTTCCAGCACGATTCGGCTTTTTCGTCCTATGCTTCTGTTCATCAACTTTTAATTAAATTAAAATTAAAGTTGATTTCGACCCCGATTCATACCGTTTTTTTGAGACAAATTTCTAATTAATTTTTGTGTAATCTGTAATCACTTAAAAAACAGTTTTTGTCAAAACTACCCTTTTTCTTCTCTGAAAAAAAATTATTTTTTTTTGTTTTCATTAATTTAAACGTTATTTGCGGTGAGTAAACCTTAAACAATTTTTTTTTCCATTTTAATCATGATTATGTGTTTAAGCTCAAAAAACGTGACCCTTTAATTTTTTTCAAAAGTTTGACTGTTTGAAACAAAGAAACGGTTCGCTAGATCAAGATAAAACTTCACAAGGTTCTTCTGGGTATATCGAACTGTAAAAATCATGTTTAACATTAGTCATTTCGTGAATATTTCTAATTTAGCCGTCAATTTTCTAAAAAAAATCATAGATCGACTGTTTCCTCGAAAATGTAAGAATTTTGCATTTAGAAGGATTACGATCTATTTTCTAAGCACCACGAATTTATATGTTCCAGATCAATCTGCAAATTCAAGCTATCCACTAAGCTATTTATAACAGAAAATAACTTTAAATCATTGGCGTAAAAAAGTTTATAATTGTTAATTACCTCATTTAAATCGTTAATATATAGTAGAAAGAAAAGGGGCCCAAGTATGGAACCCTGAGGAACACCTGAGGTAGCAATATAATGAGTCGACTTAAAACCATTATAATAAACAAATTGCATTCTCTTATCCAAATAAGATTTAAAAAATTGAGTCATATCGTAACTGAAGCCAAAATTTGCCAATTTACGGAGGAGTGTCTTATGGCCAATCTTGTCAAAGGCTTTTGAGAAATCCGCATAAATCACATCCACTTGTCCCCTATTATCTAATATACCTGTAATGTAATTACAGCCAAGTTTGTGGTAGTTGATCTGCCCTTGCTAATATGGAGAAATTAAATTACATACCGGATATATACGGTTATATAAGACTATCTCAAAGACCTTGGATAAATTTGATATTATAGATAAGGGCCTGTAATTCTTGACCCCTGATTTATCTCCGTTCTTAAAAACTGGACAAATTCTAGTTTCCTTCCAACGACTAGGGAAATACTTTGTTCTTATAGCTCAGTTAAATAATGTACAAAGCGGAGCTGCTAGAACAGTAGCACAATTCTTTATTATGAAAGAGGGGATGCCAATAGAGCCAGAAATCATTTTATTTTTTAATTTTTTCATTGCATTAAGAACTTCACTCTCAGTAATCTCATTCAAAAAGATATCAACTCAGAGACAGCCTCTGGCTCAGACTGCAAAAAGACACTACTAAAAAATTCAGAGAATGCATTTACAACTTCAGCAGGATTTTTATATCTTTAATCGTTATATAAAACTTCCCCAGGAATCCTAGAAGTTCCCATTTTCTTTTGAACAAACGACCAAAAAAATTGAGGATTTGTAGAAATTGCAGATCCAACATCTCTACATGGAAGATATGATAACACCTTCAGCTCAATTACTGGTTATTTACAAAAAGCTGTAATTTTTTTATTTTATACCTACCAACTCACTAAAACTATATATAACTTTTAAGAAGGTCTCAAGAGGTTTAGAAGTAGAAGTATTGTTTCTATTAATTTTGGAAAAGCTGTATCTCGAAATCGACAGCTTTAGGATATGACCCCATATTTATTTAACAAGTTACCTTAATTTTAGTCGTAGAATACTTCTCAGAATGTTTCGCACGTACTTAGGAAACACCCTGTATGACCACCGCAGTTTCTTACCTTCTGATACTCTTCTTCGGTTCCGAACCTCTCCTTCTGAATCCTGGTCATGTACAGCACATCCGTATCGGGCAAAACCTCCTCCAAACTGCTGAATTCCTCTTGAGATATACCTTTGGATTGGACAAACTGGGTGACGTAGTTAGGCATCCTGAGGCTGGGAGGGCTGACGTATCGAAGTTGGACGTTGTAGAGCGTCAGAAGTCGAGCGAGGGAGTGAACCGTACGACCATTCTTCAGGTCGCCTACGAGGGTGATCGTCAAACCGTTAACTGTTCCTATTTCTTCGCGGATGGTGAAAATGTCTAAGAGGGCCTGACTGGGGTGCTCGCCGACGCCGTCGCCCGCGTTTATAAGGGGTTTTCGGCAGTGGTGTGAAGCTTTCTGCAATATATTGGATGCTGTTATAGTGGATTAACGCATAGGGAAGGAAGAAAATTCACCGGGACCGCTGCCACTGTGGGCCAGGCGACCCAAAAGGCCAAAAACCAAGTATGGAATTTGAACAAAAGAAACTACATATTTATCATTTTGTAAACACTTCAGAGTATTTAAAAATCGATTCTTATAACGAGCGTTCAAATAAAAACGTGGTCGAAGTTGGCTCTGACACATTGGACGTAGGGAGTAGCTTATAGCGACCAACTTAACCTCATTTCTCAACGAGCTGTATAGCAGCTGTCAGTTTCAATAACGTTAATGACTATATAACTTTATTTTAAAGAATAATCGTGATAACAATAACAAACAATTAAAGGAGCTGCGGAAAGTGTCCCCCTCCTTGTTATAACAATAAATTAAAGCAGCTGCTGAAAGTGTCCCCCTCCTTGTTCCAAGCACTTTTCACACCTGTTCCTCAAAGAATTAAAGACATTTTCTAAGATGCTCGGGGTATTGTTAATTTCACGAATCTTGTCTATAAGTCGAGCCTGCAGATGGTTTAAATCAGGAATAGGCAGTTCAAAAATAGTGTTTTTAAGGTAAGGCCACAAAAAGAAATCACACGGCGTAATATCACATGACCTCGGTGGAAATTCATGTTCAGCATTGAGACTTATTAGTCGATTTTGGAAAACTTCCCTCAACATATTCATCGTCTCGCCTGCCGTATGTGCCCTTGCGCCATCTTGTTGAAAGTAAAAGTTTGTAATTTCGTTTTCTTCCAGCTGGTTAACAAAAGGAGCGATAATTTCTTCTCTATACCTTTGCGCAGTAAGAGTACCATTAAAAAAAATAGGTCCATAAATCCTCCTTCGATTGAGAGCACACCAAACTCCAATTTTTTGAGCGTGTAGAGGGCCCTCGACAAAAAAGTTATCTGGTTTTTCAGAAGACCACATTCTCATATTCTGTGAGTTTACGTAACCACTTAAATGAAACCAGGCTTCATCAGAAAAAAAGGTGATATTATGAAGTTCACCGTAGTTGTTTAAAAACCATTCACAAAATACAGCCCGTCGCGGAAAATCAACTTCATGAAGTTCTTGCTGACAAGTTAAACGATAGGAGAACAAACGCAAATCTTTTTTTAACACTGTGTGGCAGGTACCGACTGATACTCCCACCATTTGTGATAAA
This sequence comes from Anoplophora glabripennis, assembly GCF_000390285.2. Lineage (NCBI taxonomy): Eukaryota > Metazoa > Arthropoda > Insecta > Coleoptera > Cerambycidae > Anoplophora > Anoplophora glabripennis. Next base: position 807,683 of record NW_019416303.1, on the reverse strand, counting down.
ACACGTACAGAAGTTCTTGGCGCATTTTCCATTATTTGTTGGACATTTTCTTTTAATTCTTCAGTCCGCTTTTTAGGTCGGCCGCTTCCTTCTTTTCTTGTTACACTGCCCGTTTCACGAAAAACATTAACACAACGCTGAACTGCACTTTGAAAAATTTTGTACTCAACAACGCCGGGAAATTGATTTTGAAATTCTATGAAACATTCCTCAATAGAATACTTCCATATTCCATCAATCTTGCGTCCATTTCTAAAGTAGGACTCTATGATAAACACTTTTTGTTCTTGAGAAAACACCATTTTAAACGCTTTTTAAAACGAAAATATTCAAATTGATAGCGGCGATATAGCGCTTTGACAGATGAAGTTTAAGTTCATTTGCTATACGCTACGCCCTACGTCCAAATTTTCAGAACCAACTTGACCACGTTTTTATTTGAACGCTCGTTATATTCATCGATGATGTAACATGAACAGTATAGAAAACTATTAATTATCTATCTAATGGTAGATGCTATTCTCAGCATATAGGAACTCATACCATTAGTGGGGTAACAAAACGTATTGCTTCTTCTACTGTAGCTGAAGGTTATACAGAGGAACCACTACGAAGGAAAGTTAAACTATCTGTGAAGTGTGTGTCATTCACTCAAATGTAGAAAATACAAAAATATGAAAACCGTAATTCAAATAGAACCTTCTGTTTCAACACTTGTTACGAAGAAGATACCGATATCACAAAATTGCCGTATAAAGGGTTGAATATTTACAATAATACAAACAGCAAACAGAAAAATTTAAACATTATGTATTTGCTTTCATGCTTCTATTCATGCTTACTTATAAATCATTTTGGTAATTTGTTGAATTTATTTTTATTTTTATGTGTTGTTTTCAAAGAGGTATAACGAAAAATATCGTTCATTCTTGCTTTTCCCGTGCTTTCATGACACTGTTTCTGAACTTGTAATCAGACTCGATTATATAATAACTTCAGAATGATAAACTGAGTGCGCTTTACAATCTAGTATCATAAAAATAATAACAATTTGATTACAAAAACAACTATTCTTCAAACTAATCTCATTCATTCTTTACATCGACGTTATTTTATAACATATCTATACATACAATTTTCACGAGTACGATAAAATAATGGTAAACAATAGCGAATAAGTAATTCTGAAGATTGAAGTTTAAAAATATCTAGACAGTTTCGAGTGTCACATTTACAGATGTACGGTAACGTGTATAAATATATGAATCGGATCTTGCGTTATTTTGACAAATAAGTGTAGTCCGGATGTCGCTGTAATTGTTTGGTAAACATTCTATTTTGTATTTCAGTAGAGATAATGAATGAAAAATAACACAAAAAATAAAAGTAAATGTTCGGAAACAAAAATTCAATTGGCAACATGGCATAAGAAGTACAATTAAAATTGCAGATATTTTTTTTTCAAAAAAACCTTTTTTTCTTAAATCGTTTGGAAATGTGTACTTTTTCGGCCCAATTTCAGATCTCAAAACATCGTACTCTAGTATTTTAGTTCGTTGCTAAGCAACCATCAGCAAACGGTACCGGAAAGTTAACTTTCCCGTACCGTTTTTGTTTTAGTAAATATAACATTATTTATTGAACGAATTCCACATATTAAACGTTTATTATAACCATTTGTTTATATTTATAATTATGTTGTACTTTGTACAACTATTGGATGAACTTTACTTGAAATGTCGACGACAATATTGCTATTAATTATTTGTTCTTCGACAATATTATTACTATTAGTAAATTTCTCTTTACCTCTTCTCCTATAAATCTGCTGTGTAGTTTATTTGTAAAAGTCTTAAAATTAATGCAACAAAATTTGGTCATAGATTCTTAAGACAAAAGGGGACTCGTATTTTTTCTTTTTGCCCCCTCTTTCGGAGCTACAGCCTCCTGAAATTTGCCTCTAAGAATAGTCCTTTTTATATTTCAGAACCCTGTATACGAGAATCACTAAATTTGGTACACAGGGGTTTTATGACATGTAGAATCTGATAGTGCTAGTTTTTTTGGCGGGGAACCCCCTTAAGACACTTTTTTGTGGCCCCATTGTCTTTGTAACCAAAAAAATTTGGTCGCAAATTTAAATTTGTTATAAATTATTAGTCCGCTAGAAAGCCATTGAATTTACAAATATATTTTGACATATCGGACATTGATACGGTCCAAAATGGGTATAGGTATTTTAACTCAATCTCACTAATTAGGCCGTGACAGGCCTAATTACTTATGGACAATGTTATTCGGTGGGCTGTGACAGTGACAGGTAATGTCATGACAACATTGTTATTTGACAGACTGTATTATTATTTAATTTTAAATAAATAATAATACAAACTGACAATCAATAACAATGTTATTATGACATTCCTACCTGTCACTGTCACGACCTACCGTATTGTCCATAAGTAATCAGGCCTGTCACGGCCTAATTAGTGAGATTTAGTTAAAATACCTATACGCATTTTGGAGCGTATCAATGTCCAATATGTCAAAATATATTACAACTATATCTGTAAATCTTTACGTAACTGGAAAGAGGCAGAAATGCCTGAAAGAGGTCTAACAATAATTATTATAAGATGTCTTATTTTCTTAATAAAAAACCTTATTTTCGTTTTTCAATAGTATCTCGCTTACTGTTAGAGATGGACCCAAGAAACCCTAGATAACTATGCTCGACAGGGAACGTTCTATTCAAATATCTAAAAATATACAGGGTGTTAGATTTAAATTAACAAAGTTAACATCCGCGGCCATTTTATTTGGACTTAATTGGTTTTTCTATCATTTTCGAAAACTTCATAAAAAATCGAACAAGTTCAGTATTTCACATTTTTTTATAACTCTAAAACCAAAAATGTTAAAGGGGGGTCAAAATATAGTGAATCACCCTGTACATTACCAACCTAGTCAATCTTTCCTTTTCTAGAGTATGTTCATGACCCAGTGATTAAATTGAAGGTAATTTGTTTGGGAATGGGGTCAGTTTTTAAAGAAAACCAGTTTATTGGTTAGTCGACGTTTCGGCTATATTTAAGCCTTCTTCAGGACACTAAAATAATTACAATAAATAAACATACACATCATTATACATATTGACTATTAGGATTAAAACAGATTAAAATTCAATAATATTACAATGATGAAGGATCAAGAACCAATCACAAGGAAACGTTTACGAAAATATAATAATAAATTTATCGGGTACTTACATCCAAAAAAGGTTTTCGTGTAACAAATAATCTAAATAATCTAAATAATTTCCTTTGTTTATTGGATTTTACAATCTTAATCATTTTCATTGTAAATATTATCATCATTGATTAAGTAATTCAGAAACTTAATCACCAAGTCAATTTTAATTACTAATTGCATAGAACTTTAAATTTTCCATCCTCTGGACCAAACAACACATCTAGTTTAAATTTTTGTTGTTATAACTAACTAGATAGCTAGCGTCAATTGATCTAACCACGTGTTTTTTTTCTTTTGTGGCCAAGTGGAACATGTCTATACAAGGGCAACTCCACTGGTCTGTGGAGGAGGTTCGTCATAGACGTTCCCAGGAAGCCCCCCCCAATTGACACCACCACATCTTCGAGATCAACACCATCGCTTGAGTTACGTAAGATCCTATCTAACATTGTCCTTGGTCAGATTTTTAACTTGTAAAGGTCAGTTGAACTCTCATGTTCTGGTCAGACTCTAATTGTAAAAATCAGTGGAACTTTTCATGTAAATTTATGTTCAAAACGTAAAGACTGGGTGCTGTCGAAGTTAATTTTTTTAAACAACTGTTACTGTTATTTACTTATTTGACTGTCCTCTTTTCTCAAAATTGGAAGTAATATCGACCTAATAAATAGACCAGGCGGGATCTGTTTTGGTGTAGATGTTTTATACCTATAGTATCGCTAATTTTTGCTTTAATGGCTACAAAATGATATAACAAAACATAATTTCACTATGCGCGCTCTTCAAAACGTGTGTTAAACTTATTATTAAACAAATAGTGAAAAAATTGGAAAAAATTCAAATTTTTTTTCTCTTTTTTTCAATACAGTTCAAAAAAAAAAGAAAGAGAAAAACTGGAAGGAAAAAGAGATTCGTAATTAAACTTTACACATGATATACCTATTTTCAAATAAAAAAATACAACATAATTATTGCAAATATAGTAAAAACAACAAAAAAAAAGTGAAAAAATTACAATATTTTTTCGATTTATTTAAATTTACTTATATTATAGATAGGATCTTCATACTTGTCCAAAAAAATCTTTTTAATATAATAAGGCATCACACCAATTTTCGTTAAAATCGGTCTGATAGATTTCGAGTAATAATTTTGCAATCCAGATTTTTGAAAAAAACATTTTAATTTTTGCAAATTTAACTGAGCCTAAATTAAGACTTCTAGATACTTGAAAATTTTATCACATAAAAAAGGGCACTCAAACTTTAAAGTGCGTCCAAAAAAATTGAAATCCGTTAATTAGGAGAGCCGTGGTAATTGTTTAAAGATACGAGTAATTTTTGGGCATATAATTTTTGAGCATAAACATTTTTTTGGCTAAGTATGAAGATCCTACCTACAAGTACTTTTAAAAAAATCGCAAAAATGTAATTTTTTTAATTTTTTTGTTTTTGCTATATTTGCAATAATTATGTTGTATTTTTTATTTGAAAATAGGTATAGCATGTGTAAAATTTAATTACGAATCTTTTTTTCTCTAAAATGGATAGTTTTTGAACTGTGTTGCAAAAAAGCGAAAAAAAATGGAATTTTTTCCAATTTTTTCACTATTTGTTTAATAAGTTTAGCACGTTTTGAAGAGCGCGCATAGTGAAATTATGTTTTGTTACGTGATTTTAGAACCATTAAAGCAAAAATTAGCGATACTATACAGGGTGTTTCAGTACGAGTGAATCAAATTTTAACCACAGATAGAACTCGATAAGTAATTAAGAATTGCCTTATAAACCAAGGTTCTATGTCTCACCGTTTTCGTTCTACAGGGCCGTATTGGTCGGTTTTTTACATCATATTATTTATGATATCTCTGGTATGGTTGTAACAATTTGATTCAAATCTGGTATGATGTTAATACTTACGAATGTCTATAATTTACTGCAAAATTTACAAATTTTTTGTAGGTCAGTGGCGTAGAAACGGGTAGGGTAGCGGGATTTTTTTGCCCCAACTTCTACGCCAATGACCTAATACTTATTTGGGGTAAATTTTTAGATTCCTTGGACAATTTGGCATAATACTTGTTTGAAATCGGTAAAGTGTCTCGTTCTGCCGAAAATCTCAATAATGTGGGAGGCCGTTCTTCTGATAAAGCATTTAGTTTCGTAATGATAGCAAATACATTTCAAAGTAATATTACTTTAATATTATGTATTAAATTAAAATGGAACGTTTCATGTAAAAATGTTAACAGCAAACAATGAAATATTCTTTTTCTTATTGCTGTATCTTAGATGCTAATAATAGGTAATAGTTTGTAGGTACGGTTTTTACAATTTTAAGTAATAATACAAAACGGTAAATAACAACATAACAAATAACACTAACATAAAACAATATTAAATAACATGTTCAAAATGACCCCCATTGGCTCTTATACATGCTCTGCATCGCCGAACCAACGACTGATAGACATCAAACATAATCCCTTCTGTATTATTTATTGCATCTGCAGCATCGTGGATTCTTTCTCTGAGATCATTTTCATCTTGCGCGACAGTGCGGTAAACAAGCTGTTTTATATGACCCCATACAAAAAAATCAATTGGATTAAGGTCTGGGGATCGCGGTGGCCAATGTATTGGTCCTCTATTTCCTATCCACCTATGTCCATAGTTTTCCGTTAACCATGCACTAACATCTCTTGCATTGTGCGGAGGTGCACCATCCTGTTGGAAATAAACGTATTGTCTTTCATTTAATGGCACCTCGTCTAGAATTTCATGTGTGGAATTCTGTAGCAATTCTAAATATCTTTGCCCATTCAGTATACCATTTATTTCAAAAAGAAATAATTTGTTTCGAAAAATTACTCCCCACATATTAATCTTAAATCTGCGCTGAAAGGCCCTTCTTCTTGTTAAATGGGGATTTTGTAATGACCATTGATGTAAGTTTCTAAAATTATTCAGTCCATTTTTAGGAAAAAGGCTTTCATCGCTCCAAATAATATTTTGTAAAAAGAGTGGATCTTCCGTCAAATTTTGGAGGATCCAGTTGCAAAATTGTAATCGTTGAAGGTTGTCACCTTCTTGTAAATGTTGCACTTGCTGGTAATGATATGGATGTAGCAGCTCTTGATGAAGGACCCTCCATACAGATACGTGGGGTATCTGTAATTCGCGTCCGATTTGTCTCACACTCAATTCAGGAGTATCAACTACCCGTTCGATAATATTTTCCTCGTACTGTTGAATATTACGATATCCTCTACCTTCTTGATTTTTTCTTACTTGCACAGAACCTGTTTGTCGCAGTCTTCTAAAGGTTCTTATAAATACGCCAAAAGAGGGATGACGCCGACGATTTGGAAACATTCTCCGATATTCTCTTTCTGCTTCTCGAGCACGACCATGACAATATCCGTACACAAAAATCATATCAGCGTATTCTTCACTTGAATATTCATCCATATTTTGACAAATGGTAAGTACTGTTGCAAATCTTTATAATTAAATAACAATTCCTGATGACAGATAATGTCATTATTGTTATGTTTTGCATAGCAATCTTTGTGAATACATACTCCCAAAGCGCAGACTTACAATATGAGC